>NC_057798.1:398392784-398399256 GCF_018294505.1 Triticum aestivum | reverse complement strand
TATGATATATGATATATATATATATATATATATATATATATATATATATGGTGGACACCCCCAAAGAAAGCAATGGCGATGAGGCAATGGAAGATAACCCCTTGGAGAAGCAATCCAGGCACCGGCGTCATAGGCGCCGCTCCAAGCCCCGCCATAGCAAAAATAGTGATACTGGCACAAGAGATAACAATCCGGATGGTGCCAAAGATGAAAACAATCCTGCCCAGCCAGGCTTCGAGCAGGCCGAGCAAGAGGATGGACAAGTTAGCCCTAAGGAACAGGCAACAGATGGAGAATCAGAGGATGATAATTAAATGCCTCTCTCTAAAGACGAAGTTAGCCTTGGCGACGAAGAATTCATCGTGCCTGAGGATCCCATCGAGCAGGAGCGCTTCAAGCGTCGGCTTATAGGCACTACAAAAAGCCTGAAGAAAAAGCAGCAACAGCTTCAAGCTAATCAAGATCTGCTAACTGAGAGATTGACCGAGGTCCTGGCTGCCGAGGAATACGAACTCGAGCACCCTACCAAAAGTTACCCAAAGTGCAGGTTGCTACCTCAACTCGACGAGGAGGCGTTAAAGCCCACACCACCAGCACATGATGCGGCTGACCAGCCACCCCGTGGCCGAGACAAAGCGGCGTATCAGCCCGAAGTCCAGACCGCACCCCGTCGCCAATCAATGGCCCGGGGCTACACGAAGGACCTGGGAGACGTATTGGAAAACAAAGCAGGACAGTCAAGATTGATCTACAGATCACGGGGGCGCACCACAACACGTGACGATGACCGTCACGCCGGATACAATAAACAAAAGACCGGCCGGACAGAATACAACGTACCTCCCACTGATGAAGTAATGGATCATGAATTCCCAGAAGGGTTTAAACCCGTGAACATTGAATCATACAATGGTACTACAGACCTTGCGGTATGGCTAGAAGATTTCTTCCTCCATATTCACATGACCCGCAGAGATGATCTACATGCTATCAAGTACCTCCCACTAAAACTCAAGGGACTGGCTCGACATTGGCTAAATAGCTTGCCGGCAAGCTCCATTGGGAGTTGGGATAGCATGGCAGACGCATTCCTGGACAACTTCCAGGGCACTTATGTGCGACCACCGGATGCTGACGACTTAAGTCACATAACCCAACAGCTCGGAGAGTCAGCCAGGAAATTTTGGACCCGGTTCCTAACTAAAAAGAACCAAATTGTCAACTGTCTGGATGCCGAAGCCCTAGCGGCCTTTAAGCATAACGTCCATGACGAGTGGCTTGCCCGCATCTCGGCCAAGAAAAGCCAAAGTCCATGGCAGCTCTCACAACACTCATGACCCGCTTTTGTGCAGGCGAGGATAGCTGGTTGGCTCGTAGCAACAACACAACAAGCAAGCCTGGCACATCAAAAGCCAGCGATAGCAACGACAAACCACGGCACAACAAACACAAGCGTCATAAAAACAGTGATAGCGCTGAAGACACGGCACTCAATGCCAGATTTAGTGGCTCCAAGTCCGGTCAGCAGAAAAAGCCATTCAACAAAAATAGTGCAGGCCCGTCCAGTCTGGACCGCATACTCGACCATCCATGCCAAATTCATGGCACCCTAGGAACACCAGCCAATCATACCAACAGAGAATGCTGGGTCTTCAGACAAGCTGGCAGGTCAGGTGCCAAAAACAAGGGGAAGGGGTCTCAAAGCAGCGACATTGACGAACAGCCCCGATCACCAAATTTAGGAGGGCAAAAGAAATTTCCCCCGCAAATCGAAACGGTGAATATGATAAGCACCACCCATATTCCCAAGCGGGAACGAACGTGCACCCTTAGGGATGTCGACTTAACGGAGCCAGTCACCCCACAATACAACCTATGGTCGGTTACCTTCGATCATAAGGATCGTCCGGCCAATAGCAATCAGGGAAATCCAACCGCACTCATCCTTGACCCAATAATCAATGGATTCCACCTCACACGAGTCCTTATGGACAGAGGCAGCAGTCTAAACCTACTATATCAGCACACAGTGCTCAGGATGGGTATCAATCATCCGATGATCAAGCCCACTAAAACCACCTTTAAAGGTGTCATACCAGGTGTGGAAGGCAATTGTACAGGCTCCATCACTCTGGAAGTGGTCTTTGGATCACCAAACAATTACCGTACCGAAGAGTTAGTCTTCGACATCGTCCCCTTTCATTGCGACTATCAAGCATTGCTAGGATGAACCGCATTTGCTCAGTTCAATGCGGTGCCACATTATGCCTACCATAAACTCAAGATGCCCGGTCAGCGCGGCGTCATCACGGTCAATGGCAAGGTCCAGCTCCCGGACACCGCTAAAGGAGTCCGAAATACCACGCGGCAGGATAGCCCGGCTCATCCGGAGTTTAATTAAAACACTCCGGCAAAAAGTTAAGACAAGCCACATATCGCGGCTCAACCGCTCTGTGGCGCGGAACCATCTCTTACATCTTCTTTGCAGGTTCACCTTTGCATAGGCCAGGACAGATGGTGTGAAGACAGTTCGAGCGCGTAAGGGAATCTCTGGATTTCCCCTCTATGATTATCCGACCACACTTCGGATCCGCATACATCTTCCTCCTGCCTCGTCTCAGCAGGTTCCGCAGTCATATTTCTTTTTATCACATTACCTGTACTCATACGCATTGATGTATTATTCAAATACAACATGTGAATTCATATGATGCTGGTCTGCTGCTATTTCTTATTTAAACTCTTTTGTTAAAAGTTAGCTGCATACCGTGATATGCCTCAATATGCTAGGGGCTTCTTTATACCTATAATATGGCAATAAAGTCTGAACACCTTCACGGCAGTTCAGCACCCTCAACTTATAGCATTATATGCATCAGCTCCGAATCATGTCTTGGGTCAATAGTTGGGTTTGCCCGGCTCCTATGATTTGGTACCTTACGTTCCGCTATATCAGCTAAGGTAGCACTGGGAGAACTACTGCGATTGTGTCCCGGTTCTTCCGGACGAGCACCTCAGTAGAGAAAGCCGAAAACTGACTGTCATGATGCAGCGAGAGCTGGTCAGCTGTTCGAGAGGTCATAAAATCTTTAAGGATTTCTTCCGCATAATACCATAACCAATGCAGCGTGCGAGGGATCGCCTTTTCTTCCGATCAGGCGCCTGTAAAGCCCCTTGTGCGGTCTTCCGAACATTAGGGGCTGCGCCTACCTTCCTTTTAAAACTCGTATGGCTAAGTGAGAGTGATAAAGCCCTATAGTCTGATTGCCTGGTTCGCTGTGCTGAACACCTCCTTCAAGGACCCAAAACTGGGATAAAGAGTGTTCAGGTTTATCCCGAACACCCCCGTACTTACCACGTGGGGGCAGAAGCTGACGACTGGCCAACTTTCAGGATTAGTATATAAAACGGCCGCACAGGAGGAGAAACTTTCAAACAACAAGCAATAAATGATAAAAATGCTCTTGTTTAAATATTACAAAGGACAAACATGACCGTATTCATGGAAATATAATGTCCTTGGTGCATTGTTCCGCCGCAAGGCGGGCTCCTTTCAAGACACCTTCATAATATAGCTCGGGCTTGCGGTGCTCCTTTCCCTCCGGCAGTCCCCCAGTCATCAGCTTTTCCTCATCCATCTTCCCCCAATGCACCTTCACACGGGCGAAGGCCATTCACGCACCTTCTATGCAAACTGACCGCTTGATGACTTCTAGTCGAGGGCAGGCACTCACAATCCGCTTCACGAGCCCGAAGTAACTGCCTGGAATCGGCTCGGCGGGCCACGGCCGGAAAATCAAATCCTTCATGGCTAGCTCGGCCGCCTTATGCAGTTCGACCAGCTGCTTCAGTTGATCGGAAAACGGCACCGGATAATTCGGCGCCAGATACTGCATCTAGTAGAGCTTATCCGGAGTATTCCTCTCTTCAGCTTGGTGTAATTGGGCGGCCTCAGATATGCTGCATGGCAGCTCTGCAAATACCCCTGGATAAATTAGAATTTAAACTCTCAACTTGATTTTCTCCTTTCAAATACCCGCTTTGTACAGAAAAAGCCTTACCAGCCGCAATCTTCCTTGCCTCCTGGATTTTCTTCAGGGCACCTTGGGCTTCCCCCCGGGCATCACTTGCGGCTTGGCGAGCCTGGGAGAGTTCAAATTCTTTCCCTGCTAATCTCTACTCCAAGGTCTCGCATTTCTTCACGGCCTCTTGAAGCTCTCGCTCAGCCTCAATAACTTTGGCCTCGTGCTTCTCACGAAGAGCCTGCTCTGTGGCTGCCTTCTTCTCGGCTTCGGCCACAACCTTTCTAAGAGCCTCAATTTTGGCCGCCGCCCCTAGAGCACATTACAAAAATATTTTCGTCATGCACACTTATTCATTTGAGCTAAATAAACAAGGTTTCCGCATACCTTGGTTATCCTCTAGCTGTTTCTTCACTCGGTCAAGTTCTCCTTTGGCCCGTTCTAGTCTATGCCTCAGTCCGGATACTTCCACAGCATGAGACGCGGCAGTCGCCACATACGTTTGCTTATTAAAAAGAGTGATAGATGACATCAAGTGAGTCTCCTGCGAACATAAATTTGATCCTCTGTCCGGTTATTTCTTTCACCGAACAGTGTATCAGGGGCTGCTATCTATACTATGACACTCTTCCAAACCTCATATAAACATACCTCAAAGCCTCTTATGAGGCCGATACAGGATTCATTCAGTCCACTCTCAGCAGACTGAATCTTTTCAATCACCGCACCCATAAGGGCACGGTGTTCATCAACGATGGAGGCACCCTACAGCACCGCCCATAAAGTATCCGACACCTGTGGTTGGACAGAGGTGGCCGATGGAGCAGACATACCTCCTCCGGCAGACGGAGGCTGTCTTCCTGATCCTGGGGCCTCATGGGTCTCCGGAATAGTGTTTGGCTGGGGGCCGGATTCAAGATAACCCCCGTCGTCGATGTCCACAGTAGAATTCTCTTCCGTGCGTCCGGACCCCGAAGGCTGGCCTCCTGGCGCCGCCTATGCGATCTCCCCCCCCCCCCTCCGTGGCCTGGGTCCTTCTAGGACGAAACCTCGGAGTCATTCATACATTTTGGGAAGGGGGCCTTCGGGGGTTTCCCGCTCTCCATTGTGTCTGAACCCAGCAAATCCTTTGACGAGGATTGTTCAGAGAGAGACCTCGCCGGACTGAAAAAAGTATGGCGCAGATTAAAATATCACGCCATGACAAGTCTGGACATATGAGCGTCTTCTAATTTTACACTCACGTGTTCACCAGGGGCTTGGCCCTGGGATCCCACTCTGGGCTGCTATCGGCGGCGGCGGTGGACTCCTCTGGAAGAGGAGTTTTTCCCCTTTTAGGCGACTCAGCCTCCAAGGATGTGGAGGCCATCCTTTTCTTTCTTCCCCCCGTGGGGGATTCGTCTCTTTCCTCCTCCTCATCCCCTTCGGAGGAAGAATGGGCGTTGGAGTCTTCGGATCTTGTGTCCGAAGCGCCACGACGACGGAGGCCGCCCTGGTCTTCCTGGCCTCCTTTTCGGCCTTCTTCTTCGGTGCCTTGTAAGGCGCCGAGACCAGCATCTTCATCAGAAGCGGGCCGGCTGGTTCTTCCTGCAGCGGGGCTGGACAGTAGATCCACCCCACCTTCTTCGCCCAGCCCTAGGAAATTTGGGGAAACACATCAAGCCTTTTTCTAAGGATATGTGAATAAGACATATGAATTGTCAACGAACAATCACTTACCGAACTTGCCGGGCGGGACAGTTGGTACTCGAGGTCCTCGGCGGAGTCCGGCCATGATTTGCCGGACTTGAAAAGCACCTTCAAGATGTCCTTATGCGAAGAGCCAAAGAGCTCTGACAAGGTCTGGTGCTTGGCCGGGTCGAACTCCCAAAAATTGCAAGCCCGGTGTTGACAAGGTAGAATCCGGCGAACTAACATCACCTGGACTACATTGACGAGCTTGACATTCTTGTCTTCCATGTCTTGGATGCACGTCTGGAGCTCCGATAGCTCCTCAGACGAAGCCCAGTTCAGGCCCTTCTTGGGCCAGGATGTAAGTCGCAGGGGGCGCCGGATCTGAACTCTGGAGCGACAGCCCATTCCTTGTCGCGCGGCTCGGTGATGTAAAACCACTGCTGCTGCCACTCCTTGACGGAATCATTGAAAGTACCTGTTGGCCATGTAATGTTGGGCATCTTGCTCACCATGGCGCCTCCGCATTCAGCATGCTCACCGCAAACTACCTTGGGCTTCACTTAAAAACCTTCAACCATAAGCCAAAGTGCGGTGGGACGCGGAGGAAGGCCTCGCACACGACGGTGAATGTCAAAATGTTGAGGAAGGAATTGGGTGGAGGGCAAACCCTAGCCCGCGGACAAAATGAGGGAGGAATACCACCCTCTCGTGGGGTTCCAGGGTGGGGATGATTTGTCCTGCCGTCGGAAGACGGTGGCCGATTCTCTTGGCCAAAT
>NC_057798.1:398353997-398392538 GCF_018294505.1 Triticum aestivum | reverse complement strand
CGGTAGAGACCATCCACTTGCCTCCTGCTCCGGATCCGGACATTTTCAGGAAACCATTTTTGGGCGGGGAAGACGAACGCCTGAGGGCTAAGGCTTAAGCAAGAAGGAATGGATGCGCAGAGGAAGAGGGCGTGGGTGAAAGAGGGAGTTCTTATCCCCTTATAAAGGTAGCAAAGATCCTGCACCTCCCCACTTGCCCGCTAAAATCACTTATTCCCCAAGCTCCACGATTGATGGCGCGGTTGGGTTACCCACGCCCGTATTGATGAGCATCCCGCGATATGGGGACACGATCTCTACGTTGACAAGACGTACCGATAAAACCGCCTCACGATGTGTGCGGTGGCAGGTTGTGAAAAACTGTTCGAATAATGACCGGGCCATGGCGTGATGCCACACTATAAAAAGTGTCAGCAGATTAGATTTGTGGAATATTGTGCTCTCTGCGGTGGTATGTGGAATTTGTTTTGCAGAGCCGGACACGATTCTTGTGTTCAAAATCTTCTATGGAGTATTCGGAGAAGGAACCCGCCTTGCAATGTCGAAGACAATTTGCGTGCCAGACTCATTGTCATTGAAGCCTGGTTCAGGGGAAACTAAGGGAGTCCTGGATTAAGGGGTCCTCCGACAGCCGGACCATATACTTTGGCCGGACTGTTGGACTATGAAGATACAAGATTGAAGACTTCATCCCGTGTCCAGATGGGACTCTTCTTTGCGTGGAAGGCAAGTGTCGGTGTCAAAACCGGCGGATCTCGGGTAGGGGGTCCCGAACTGTGCGTCTAGGTGGATGGTAACAGGAGACGAGGGACACGATGTTTTTACCCAGGTTCGGGCCCTCTTGATGGAGGTAAAACCCTACGTCCTGCTTGATTAATATTGATGATGTGGGTTACAAGAGTAGATCTACCACGAGATCAAGGAGGCTAAACCCTAGAAGCTAGCCTATGGTATGATTGTTGTTCGTCCTATGGACTAAAGCCATCCGGTTTATATAGACACCGGAGAGGGCTAGGGTTACACAGAGTCGGTTACAAAGGTAGGAGATCTACATATCCGTATCGCCAAGCTTGCCTTCCACGCCAAGGAAAGTCCCATCCGGACACGGGACGAAGTCTTCAATCTTGTATCTTCATAGTCTTGGAGTCCGGCCGATGATGATAGTTCGGCTATACGGACACCCCCTAGTCCAGAACTCCCTCAGTAGCCCCTGAACCAGGCTTCAATGACGAGAGTCTGGCGGGCATATTGTCTTCGGCATTGCAAGGCGGGTTCCTCCTCCGAATAATTTATAGAAGATTGTGAACACCAAGATAGTGTCCGGCTCTACAAAATAAATTCCACATACAAACGTAGAGAGAATAATATTACACAAGTTCAATCTGCTGACGTATTTTGTGGTGTAACGTCACACCACTACCAAGCCTTCAAATTGTTTTTATTGTTCCATCTCAGCGCGTTTAGTGAGGCAGTTTCCTTGGCACGTCTTGTCGAAGTAGAGATCGTGTTCCCCTTATTCCGGGATTCCCATCAATATGGACGTGGGTAACCCAACCGCGCCATCAATCGCGATGCTTGGGGGATAAGCGAGTTTTACCAGGCCGGTGGGGACGCATGTTTCTGTCCGCCCAGATAAGGGGATAAAGATCCAACCCTTTTACCTGCGCCTTCTTCCTCCTTGGCTTATCCATCTCTGCGAACTCGAGCTCTAGCGCCCAAGCCCGCACATCTCACCTCAACCTTCTCCAAATATGTCCAGAGCGGGAGGCAAGTGGATGGCCTCCTCCATCACGGAGGGGCATATCCAGAAGCTGCGCAGCGCCGGATACTTGTCCAGCAACATCGCGCATCGGCTCCCCGAAGAGGGAGAGCTCATCCCCACCCCTAGGCCCCATGAGAGGGTAGTATTCCTTCCCCATTTCCTCCGCGGACTAGGCTTCCCACTTCATCCCTTTGTCCGGGGGCTCATGTTCTACTACGGCCTAGATTTCCATGATCTGGCCCCGAATTTTATTCTCAACATCTCGGCGTTTATCGTCGTGTGCGAGGCTTCCTCTGCATCCAGCCCCACTTCGGCTTGTGGCTCAAGACCTTCAGTGTCAAGCCGAAGGTTGTGAAGGGCAGCCAAGCGGAGTGCGGAGGCGCCATGGTGGGCAGGATGTCCCACGTTACATGGCTGGAGGGCACCTTTGTGGAAACCATCAAGGGGTGGCAATCGGGGTGGTTCTACATCACCAAGCCACGTGATCCCGAATGGGCAGCGGCCCCCGAATTCAGATCCGGCATCCCCACATGGCTCACCTCCTGGAAAGAGAGCGGCCGGATTTGGGGCGATTCGGAGGAGCTGACCGGACTCCAAGCCTGCGTCCAAAAGCTGGTGGACAAGAAGCTTAAGCTTGTCAACGTAGTCCAGGTCATGCTCATTCGCCAGATTCTCCCGTGTCAATGACGGGGCTTCAATATGTGGGAGTTCGATCCGGCGCAGCACCAGACTTTGAATGGGCTCTTCGACACTACGTACGAAGAGGTCTGGAAGGTGCTGTTCAAGGGCGCCGAGGCTCCCGCATCCGCTACCGAAGATTGCGGATTCAGCTCGCAGCGTCCAGCTGACGAGGTAAGTGATATTGTCCTTTACGGGACGCTTGTTATTCATAGTTTAATTCTATGCGGGATCTAAACTCCCTTTCCTTTGACAGGGCTAGCTGAAGAAGGCCGCACAGGCTATCTGTCCGGCCCCATTGCCAGAGGACCCAGCTGACGCCCGCCTAACGGGGCTGCTGGCTCCGGCACCCCACGTGGTGCCGGAGAAGAAGGCCAAGAAGAAGGCAACGAGGACTCAGAAGAGTTCCCATTTGCAGGTGCTATCGGACGATGAGTCCGAGGCCGACTCCTCCCACCAAGGCGAGGAGGAGAAGAAGAAAGCCTCTCCCCCAGCGGGGGGAGGGAAGAAAAGGAAGGCCTCCCCAACAAGGGAGGCCAAAGGGTCCAAGAGGGGAAAAACTCTTCCCCCGGACTGTTCCGCCAACGCCAGTGACGACGACGAGGACTGGCCTCCAAGGGCCAAGCCCCTGGCGAGATCGTAAGTATCCGAACTCCCGAATAACTTCAAGGTTTTCATTTTCCGTCACATTATGTCTTTCTAATGCCGCATACAACCCTGTAGTCTGCCTAAGGATGATCTCCCCAGTTCGTCGAGCGGGTCCTTAAGGGCGTCGGATATGGATTCTCTTCTGACTGCCTCCACCCCCCGTGATGCGGACGATGCCGAGGTGGGATCCCAGGAAGGGACCCACCAGGAGGAGAGGGCCCCGGAGGTGTCGTAGGACAACCTCCCGGACTTTGCACCGGACTGAGCCCCGGAACCCATAGTGGCTCCGGAGTCCGGCGGGCGACCCCTTCGGAAGAAGGTTAAGACCGCGACGCCGGCTGCCTCCGTCCAACCGGAGGTGCCGGATAATTTGCTGGAGGCGCTCAACGGCGCCTCCATCAAAGAGGAACACCACACTGTTATGAGTGCGGTGATTCAGAAGGTTCAGCTCGCCAAGAGCGGGCTGACCGAAGCCTGCAGCAGCCTTCTAACAGGCTTTGAGGTAAGAATTTCAATATATGTAAAATGGTATCACATAGACAGTAGCCCCTGATGCTCGGTTCGGTGTTCGGAAAGAAAAGCCGGACTGAGGATCTTTAGAAAGATAAACGCAGGAGTCATGAAAATATGTCAATATGGGATTGCAGGCTGTGCTGCTAGCCTCTGCCGCACTGACTGCGAAGGTCGAAACTTTGAAGGAAAACCTCGAGCGGTCCGAGAACGAGCTCGGCCATGCCAAGAAGCAGCTCGAGGAAAAAGAAGGTGAGTAATAACTTATGAAAAGTGTACCTTACAGAAAAGGATCTTGGTTGCAAGAAAAATGACAAGGATAACTAGGGTATTGCTGGGGCCACTAACGAGGTGGCGACCCTGAAGGAGGCGGTGGCCGCGGCCGAACACAGTGCGGTTGCGGAGTGCACCGAGCGAGAGAAACAGGAGGCGCGGGTGGCGGAGGTACAACAAGAGCTCCAGGATCTCGTGAAGAAACACGAGAGCCTAGAGCGTGACTCGAAGACTCGAGAGTCTGAGCTTGCAACGGCTCTTGAGAGTGCCAAAGCCGCTAAGGCCAAAGCCTACAAGGCCCTCCAGGAGATAGAGGCGGTGAAGAAAATAGCAGCGGGTAAGGCATTTTTCATGCAAAGTAAGCATGTGAGTGTTAATTACCTATTGCTTACCCGAATTCGGAGCTCTCCAGGGGCGTTCATAGATCTTCCCCGCAGCATGTCCGATGCTGCCGCATTCTACCGGGCCGAGGAGGGGAGCTCAACGGAGAAGGTCTTCTGGTCTCAGTATGCTGAGGCCGGACATTTGGTGCCCCTTAGCGACCAGCTGAAGTAGCTGGTCAAGCTCCACAAGGCGGCCGAACAGGCCATGAAGGGCCTCATAGTTCGGCTGTGGCCTAAGGAGGCTATGCCTGGGAGCTACTTCGGCCTGGTGCGGCAGCTGGTGGACGCGTGCCCATGGGTTGAAGTTATCAAGCACTCCGCCTGTATCGAGGGTGCGCGTCAGGCCCTTGCCTGCGCAAAGGTGCACTAGGGCAAGATGGATGCCCAGAAGCTTGTGACGGACCCCCCACCAGAGGGCAAGGAGCATCGCACGCCCGAGATGTATTATAGGAGTGTGCTGAAGGGCGCCCGCATTATTGCGGGTGAGTGCTCCAAAGATGTAATATTTGAGTAGACTCGCATTTTGTTATCCTGTGCGCTGAAAACTTGGTTCATATGCGCTAAGCAATGCTTGTTAATTTAAAATATTACCTTCTGTGCGGCTGTTTATCAAATCTGAGAGATGACAAGTCGTCGGCTTCAGCCCCCATGCCACGAGTGCTGGGGTGTTCGGGATAAACTTGAGCGCTCTTGTTCCCATTTTTGGGTCCATCTAGGGAGGCGCTCTACACAACGAACAAGGCAACCGGACTTATAATGCTTGAACACTCTCACTTAGCCATAGAATTCTATAATTTTAAATTTCAGCGAAGTCCCTAGTTTTCGGAAGGCCGAATTTGGGGCGCTATCCACGCCTTGACCGGACAGAATCCGGCTCCTCAATCTAAGCGGCATAAGTCTTTAGGGACTCGCAAAGAACCTCTCGAACAGCGACCAGCTCTCGCCTCATCATGACGGTCAGTTTTAGCTTTCTCCACTAAGGCGTTAACCCAGCTCAACTGGGGCGCAATCACAATGGTTCTCCCAGTGCTACCTTAGCCGAAAAAACGGAACGTAAGGTACCAAAACATGGGAGCCGGGCAAACCCAACTATTGACCCAAGAACATGATTCGGAGCCGATGCATATAATGCTATAAGTTCGGGGTGCCGCACTTGTGAAAGTGTTCGGACTTATCACACCATAACGCGGGAAACATAAGCCCCTGGTGTATTTAGCCGTACCGAAACGTACGGATGCAACATGTCACAAATGGACATATGTGTAAGAAAGAAATGCAATTAGAAGCAAAAATGTGCTGCATTGCTTTATTCAAATCTGTAAGTGCGGGACGATACAAGTGGTGCGGTGAGCAGGGGATGGGACTGTTTAACATGTCCCCCTCCAGGGGTAGGCTACGGAATAATGCATAAAAACAGATTTAATGCTCATAATGGAGACCACCTGGATTTTCGTTGTAGCCTTTCTCCTTCCCTGGCTGTTGTATCGTGGGTTCGGCATGTCTGCTGTCGGACAGGGCCTCTAACGAACGGAGTCCTGTGGGTAAAAAATAAAAGGAAAAGAAAAAGAAATGACACACTTAAGAGCCCCTGGTGCGGTTGAGCCGCAGTTTGGGCTTATCGTGGTCGAGCCCCTTGCCCCATGCCCATGGTATCTTCAGAGCGTAGTGGAGTGCGCGAAGGGTCTGTCTTAATGTTTTATAGGGGCTAGGGTTGGGGCCGCACTGCTACGCCTGCTCGGAACATGCCAGGTGGTCGTGTTGTAGGTTACACCGGGCACGCTTAGCTGTGTCCGGCCGCTTAGCAGTCGGACTCGAGAATTGCCTTAAAAGGCTGCTTTGTACTTCTGCCGCGAGAGCCGCTGTATGTTCCTCCGTTCGGAGGGAGCGTTCAGTGTTTCCGTTGACCGTGATGTCTCCTCTAGGGCCTGGCGTTTTGAGCTTGAGGTATGCGTAGTGCGGCACCGCGTTGAACTTTGCGAACGCGGTACGTCCGAGCAAGGCATGATAGCCGCTGCGGAACGGGACTATGTCGAAGATTAACTCCTCGCTTCGGAAGTTATCCGGGGATCCGAAGACCACTTCCAGTGTAACTGAGCCTGTACAATTGGCTTCTACACCTGGTATGACGCCTTTAAAGGTCGTCTTGGTAGGTTTAATCCTTGAGGGGTCTATGCCCATTTTGCGCACCGTGTCCTGATAAAGCAGGTTTAGGCTGCTACCGCCGTCCATCAGGACTCTGGTGAGATGAAATCCATCGACGATTGGGTCTAGAACCAATGCAGCAAACCCACCATGGCGAATGCTGGTGGGGTGGTCCCTTCGGTCAAAGGTGATCGGGCAAGAGGACCATGGATTGAACTTCGGGGCAACTGGCTCCATCACGTATACATCCCTGAGTGCACGCTTCCGCTCCCTTTTGGGTATGTGCGTGGCATATATCATATTCACCGTCCGCATCTGTGGGGGGAAACCCTTCTGTCCTCTATTGTTCGGCGGTCGGGTCTCTTCCTCGTCGTCGCTATGTAGCCCCTTGTCGCTGTTTTTGGCAATTAACTTGCCTGCCTGCTTGAACACCCAACAGTCCCTATTGGTGTGGTTAGCTCGCTTTTTAGGGGTGCCATGTATCTGGCACAAGCGGTGGAGAATTCGGTCCAAATTGGACGGACCCTGAGTTGTTCTTTTGAATGGCTTTTTCCGTTGACCGGGTTTAGAGCCTCTGAATCCGGCATTGACTGTTGTATCCTCACTATTATTGCCGTTAATGCGGCGTTTGTTTTTATAGCGACGTGACCTGCCACTACGGTCCTTGATATCCGGACTGCCAGAATTTTTGTTGAGGTTGTTGCTGCATGCTAGCCAGCTGTCCTCACCCGCACAGAAGCGGGTCATGAGTGATGTAAGGGCTGCCATGGATTTCGGCTTTTCCTGTCCCAGGTGCCGGGAAAGCCACTCGTCGCGGATGTTATGCTTGAAGGCCGCGAGGGCCTCGGCATCCGGACAGTCGATGATTTGGTTTTTCTTGGTTAAGAACCATGTCCAGAATTGTCTGGCCGATTTGTCTGGCTACTGAATTATGTGGCTTAGGTCATCTACATCTGGTGGTCGCACGTACGTGCCTTGGAAGTTATCGAGGAATGCGGCTTCCAGGTCCTCCCAACTCCCGATTGACTCTGCTGGCAAGCTGTTAAGCCAGTGCCGGGCTGGTCCTTTAAGTTTGAGTGGGAGATATTTGATGGCGTGGAGATTGTCTCCGCGGGCCATGTGGATGTGGAGGAGATAGTCCTCGATCCAGACCGCGGGGTCTGTTGTGCCATCATAGGATTCAATATTGACGGGTTTAAACCCTTCTGGGATTTGATGATCCATTACCTCATCTGTGAAGCATAGTGGGTGTGCGGCGCCTCTGTACTGGGCAATATCGCGACGGAGCTCAAAAGAGCTTTGTCTGTTGTGTTCGGCCCGACCGGACTTACTATGTCCGGGGTGACGGTGATCGTCACGTATCGTGGGGCGCGCAGGTGATCCATAGATCGATCTTGATTGTCTTGCCTTATCCTCCAATATGTCGCGCAGATCCGGAGTGTTCCCTTGTGGCCTTGTGCTTTTCGAGCAATGCCGGGGTACGGATCTAGTGAAGGGCCTTGAGGCCTCTCTGTCGCGACCACGGGGTGGTCGATCAGCCGTATTGTCTCCTGGTGAAGCGGGATCATATGCCTCCACCTCTAATCGGGGGAGCATCTTACGTTTGGGGTAGCTTTTGGAGGGGCATTCGAGTTCATGCTCTTCGGCCACGAGGACTTCCGTCCATCTGTCGGCTAGCAGATCTTGATCAGCTCTAAGCTGCTGCTGCTTTTTCTTGAGGCTGTTTGCCATGGCCATAAGCCTGCGTTTGAAACGCTCCTGTTCGATGGGATCCTCAGGTACGACGAATTCATCGTCGTCGAGGCTTGCCTCGTCTCCGGAGGGAGGCATATAGTCCTCTACCTCTTCTTCGGCCGCTCTCTCATGAGGGCTGGCGTCCCCCTCCTCCTGTGCTGGGTCTTGCTGGAGTGGGCTGTCTTCGGCGCTATCCGGTGTATTATTGTCTCTGGTGCCGGAATCCTCATTCTTGCTATGGCGGGATTTAGAGCGGCGCCGCTGACGCCGGCGCTTGGGCTGTTTCTTGGAGGGGTCATCCTCCGCTATTCCTTCGCTGTTCCCATCCTTTGGGATATCCACCATGTATATGTCATATGAAGAGGTGGCTTTCCAGTGCCCGGTGGGCGCTGGTTCTTGGTTGTCTCCGGCATCGTCGTCCATACCGTCGATGTCCTCAGAGTCGTAATCTAGCATGTCGGTTAGATCATCAACAGTGTCTACCAAGTGGGTGGTGGGTGGGCTCTGAATTTCTTCGTCGTCCGCATCCCAACCGTCCTGGCTGCAGTCCGGCCAGGCCTCTCCTGATAACAAGAGGTACTTTAGCGAACTCAAGATGTCGCCAAAAGGTGAGTGTTAAAAGATGTCCGTCGTGGTGAACTCCATGATCGGCGCCCAATCGGATTCGACTGGAGGGGGCGCGGGAGGTCCGGAGTCCGGCAAGGAGTCCGGCACCTCAGAGTCACGAGCTTCATGGGGGACAAGATCGGTGTTCGGCTCTATCGCCGTAGAGGTTGCAGCCCCCGAGGTGGTGTCTAGCCATCCATCCTTGGTCTGCGCGGCCGGCTCCGAGTCGAAGATCGGAGCGGGTTCGAGTGCGGCCTCCAAGGTACTGTCCGGCTGCAGAGCTAAATCATGCCCATCGTGACAGTACGGCACGCTCGGCTGTGGACTCGAATCCGTCGAGGATCAAGTCCCCACGGATGTCAGCCGTGAAGTTCAAACTTCCAAATCTGACCTAGCGGCCAGGGGCGTAGCCTTCGATCTGCTCCAGCTGGCCAAGCGAATTGGCCCACAGTGCGAAGCCGCCGAATACGAAGATCTGTCCGAGGAGGAAGGTCTCACCCTGGACTGCATCGTTGTTGATGATTGAAGAAGCCATCGAGCATATCGGTGACGACACAGAGGGACTCTCGATGAAAGCACCAATGTCGGTGTCAAAACCGGCGGATCTCGGGTAGGGGGTCCCGAACTGTGCGTCTAGGCGGATGGTAACAGGAGACGAGGGACACGATGTTTTTACCCAGGTTCGGGCCCTCTTAATGGAGGTAAAACCATACGTCCTGCTTGATTAATATTGATGATGTGGGTTACAAGAGTAGATCTACCACGAGATCAAGGAGGCTAAACCCTAGAAGCTAGCCTATGGTATGATTGTTGTTCGTCCTATGGACTAAAGCCATCCGGTTTATATAGACACGGAGAGGGCTAGGGTTACACAGAGTCGGTTACAAAGGTAGGAGATCTACATATCCGTATCGCCAAGCTTGCCTTCCACGCCAAGGAAAGTTCCATCCGGACACGGGACAAAGTCTTCAATCTTGTATCTTCATAGTCTTGGAGTCCGGCCGATGATGATAGTTCGGCTATCCGGACACCCCCTAGTCCGAAACTCCCTCAGCAAGCTTGGCAATTCAGATATCTAGATTTCCTTCTTTGTAACCGACTCTGTGTAACCCTAGCCCTCTCCGATGTCTATATAAACCGGAGGGTTTAGTCCGTAGGAAAACAACAATCATAATCATAGGCTAGCTTCTAGGGTTTAGCCTCTATGATCTCGTCGTAGATCAACTCTTGTAATACTCATATCATCAAGATCAATCAAGTAGGAAGTAGGGTATTACCTCCATCGAGAGGGCCCAAACCTGGGTAAAACATCGTGTCCCCTGCCTCCTGTTACCATTAGCCTTAGATGCATAGTTCAGGACCCCCTACCCAAGATTCGCCGGTTTTGACACCGACATACACGGCCTAGGAGGTCGGTTAGTTTTTTTAAAAATAATTCCGACGCGCAGAAAAACAAATAAAAGAAATACTAAACGGACTCCAAAAATCCTGAAATAAATTTTCCCCTTCCTCTAAAAATATAGCGGACAAGGTGAACATTTATTTGTGCCTCTAATGCAATTTTGAAAAACGCATTTTTTCCTAATTCAAATAAAATAGCAATAAAATTCTTATTTGATTTTAATATTTTCCTCCAATATTTCTTTATTTTGGAGAAGTCATTTTATCCCCTCTCTTTTATTTTCATATAATAAATATTCGAAGAGAAAATTAATTAAAACCAAATGATCCTCTTTTCAAAATTTGAGAAAACTCAAATATGAAAATAACGAAATCCCCAACTCTCTCCGTGGGTCCTTGAGTTGCTTAGATTTTCTAGGATCAACCAAAATGCAATAAAATATGCTATGCAATAATGATCTAATGTATAACTTTCCAAATTGGAAATTTGGGATGTTACAAACCTACCCCCTTAAGATGAATCTCGCCCTCGAGATTCGGGTTGGCTAGAAAATAGGTGCGGGTGGTCCTTCTGTAGTTCTTCCTCTCATTCCCAGGTGGCTTCATCCTCGGTATGGTGGCTCCACTGAACTTTGCAGAACTTGATAACCTTGATGCGTGTTACTCAGCTGGAAAACTCAAGAATCTTCACTGGTTTCTCCTTGTAGGTCAAATCACTATCCAACTGAATCGCTTCCAGTGGCACTGTTTCCCTCAGAGGAATATCAGCCATCTCTGCGTGGCACTTCTTAAACTAGGAAATGTAGAACACATCGTGAACTCCTGACAATCCTTCTGGCAATTCCAACTTGTAAGCAAGTTCTCCCATTCACTACAAAACTTTGTATGGTCCCACAAAACGTGACGCTAACTTTCCCTTAACTCCAAAGCGCTTAACTCCTCGAACTGGGGACACACGAAGATACAATTTGTCTCCGACTTCGTAAACTGTCTCCTTGCGTTTAGAATCCGCATAGCTCTTTTGCCTGGACTGGGCTACCTTGAGTCTATCGCGAATCAATTTAACTTTCTCTTTAGACTCCTTAATCAAATCTGGTCCAAACAACCGATGGTCTCCAACTTCATCCCAGAACAACGGTGTCCTGCGCCTCCTTCCGTACAAAGCTTCGAAAGGGGCCATCTTCAAACTGGCTTGATAACTGTTATTGTAAGAGAACTCTGCATATGGAAAATTGTCGTCCTAACTAGATCCATAATCTAGCGCACAGGCTCTCAACATGTCCTCCAGAATCTGATTGACTCTCTCAGTCTGTCCATCTGTCTATGGATGAAAAGCTGTACTAAACTCTAGCCTGGTACCCAAAGTCTCATGCAACTAATTCCAAAACTTTGAGGTAAACTGGGTTCCTCTATCTGATACAATGGTCCTTGGAACTCCATGCAGAAATACGATCCTGCTCATGTATATCTTTGCCAACTTAGCACTGGTGTAAGTGGTCTTCACTGGGATGAAATGAGCTACCTTCGTCAAACGATCGACTACAACCCATATTGAGTCATAGCCTGGATGAGTCCTGGGCAATCCCGTGATAAAATCCATGCCTAGCTTGTCCCACTTCCATTCGGGTATCGGCAATGGTTGTAGTAATCCTGCTGGCTTCTGATGCTCTGCCTTTACTCTCTGACATACATCACAAACTGCTACATACTCAGCAATATCCTTCTTCATTCCGGTCCACCAGAAACTGTCCTTCAAATCCAGATACATCTTGGTATTTCCTGGGTGAATCGAATACAGCGAATCATGGGACTCCTGTAGAATCAACTTCCTAATCTCGGGGTCATTAGGCACATATACGTGGTCCTCAAACCATAAGGTATCGTGCTCATCCTCATGAAATCCTTTAGCCTTTCCTTTGCTCATCCTTTCCTTTATCTCGGCAATCTCGTTGTCCGTCTTCTGGGCTTCTCTGATCTTATCCATCAAAGTAGACTGAATTTCCAACGCTGCTACATAGCCTCTCGGAACTATTTCCAAACATAGCTCACGAAGATCCTAGGCTAACTCCTTGGGTAATCCTCCGGTCATGAGTGTATTGACATGACTCTTGTGACTCAACGCATCGGCTACTACGTTAGCCTTTCTAGGATGATAGTGCAACCTCATATCATAATGCTTGATGAGCTCCAGCCATCTCCTCTGACTGAGATTCAACTCCTTCTGCATGAATATATACTTCAAACTCTTGTGATCTGTGTACACCTCACAATGGTTTCCAATGAGGAAATGTCTCCATGTCTTCAATGCATGCACTACGGCTGCTAACTCCAAATCGTGTGTAGCATAATTTAACTCATGGGGTTTAAGTTGTCGTGAGGCATAGGAAACAACTCTTCCCTCCTGCATCAGCACTGCTCCAAGTCCTGGATGAGAAGCGTTGCAATACACTTGATAATCCTTGCGTTGATCTGGAAGAATCAACACTAGGGCTGTAACCAAGCGTTTCTTCAACTCCTAAAAACTAGCCTCACATTCCTCAGTCGATTTGAATTTGGTGTCCTTCTTCAGCAATTCTGTCATAGGCTTTGCAATCTTTGAGAAATTCTCAATGAACCTCCTGTGGTATCCTGCGAGTCCAAGAAAACTCCGGATCTCTACAACTGATGTGGGTGGTTCCCAATTTGTCACAGTGACAACTTTGGTGGGGTCTACTGCTATTCCTTCTCCGGATATGACATGTCCGAGGAATCCAACTTCCTTCAACCAAAACTCACACTTGTTGAATTTGGCATAATTTGGCATATTACTGATGTTCTCTGAGCTTCCCAAGTACCAAATGCAAATGCTCCTTATGCTCCTCTTCATTCTTCGAGTAGACCAGAATATCATCAATGAACACCACGACGAACTTATCCAAAAACTCCATAAACACCTTGTTCATCATGTTCATGAAATAGGCAGGTGCGTTAGTCAGTCCAAATGACATAACGGTATACTCATATAGCCCGTACATTGTGGTAAAAGCTGTCTTAGGTATATCCTGCTCTCGAATCTTAAGCTGGTGGTATCCTGATCACAGATCGATCTTGGAAAATACTTTAGCTCCTTGCAACTGATCAAACAAATCATTTATCATCGGTAGTGGGTACTTGTTCTTGACTGTCAGTTCATTCAACCCATGATAATCAACAACCATCCTCAATGATCCATCCTTCTTCTCCACTAGAAGACTGGTGATCCCCAAGGTGACGAACTTGGGCGAATATAGCCTTTATCCAGCAACTCCTTAATCTGCTTCTTAATTTCTTCCAAATCCTTTGCGGGCATCCGATACGGTCTCTTAGATATTGGCCCTGTGCCTAGCAAAAGCTCAATCAAAAACTCAATGTCTCTATCCGGTGGCATGTCTGGCTACTCCTCTGGAAATACATTAGGAAAATTCCTTCACCACTGGTACTTCCTCCTGTACAACTCCTGATAAGGAATTCACTTGAGTCCTCTTCGGCACATGCCGGGATACATACTTAATCCTTCTTCCTTCTGGGGTGGTGAGCAAAATCGACTTACTGGCACAGTCAATGTTCCCTCCATACTTCGATAACCAATCCATGCCTAATATTACATGCAGTACTTGTGACTCCAATACTATTAGGTCTGAGGGAAACACGTATTTACCAATCCTTAATGGTAACTGATCACACCATATGCTAGCCATATACTCTGCTCCTAGCGAGGTAACTATCTTGGGTGACCTAAGGGCTTGGGTTGGCAGGTTATACATATCCACAAATCCCCTTGATATGTATGAATGCGATGCACCAGTATCAAAAAGAACAATTGCAGTAAATGACTTAACCAAAAACTTACCTATTACTGCATCTGGCTGCACTTCAACCTCCTCCACGCTAACGTGGTTCACTTGTCCCATGTTGAAAGGGTTGAGCTTCTTCCCAGAGCTTCCATTGCCATTTCCATTCTTTGCTTCAGAACACTTTGTGGCGTAATGTCCATTCTTCCCGCACTTGAAACAAGTAATGTGACTTAGATCCTTCTTAGCGGGCGTTGCTGGGTTGGAACGGTTTTGACTGTTGCTTCCTCCATTCCCATTCCCATTCTTGGGGACACTATGGTTATGCGAACTCCCTCCATTGGAATTATGGCCTCCATGGTTATGGTGAATGTGTCCTCCCGAGTTCAGGGTAAAACGGGGCCTCTGTTGAGCTCCTGAATTGTACTTTCCTTGTCCATACTTCCTCTTGCGGTTGTCAATCTGTTGCTGCTTCCCTTCAATCATGAGAGCTCTATCTACCAACTCCTGGTAGTTGTTGAGGTTGCCACCATCAACTGCATGCTCAACTCATCATTCAGTCCTTCCAGAAACTTCTCCTGCTTAGCGGCATCTGTAGCGATGTCATCCAGGGCATAACGTCCTAACTTACTAAAATCATCCACATACTGGCCCACTCTGCGCCCTCCTTGGTGCAAGTTGCGAAATTCGCGCTTCTTCATGGCCATAGCTCCTGCTAAAACATGGGCAGTGCGAAAAGCCTGCTGGAACTGATCCCATGTAACAGTGTCAATGGGGTAAGTGGCTGTGAAATTCTCCCACCATGATGCTACTGGTCCATCAAGCTGATGTGCGGCAAAACACACTCTCTCTGCATCTGTGCATCCTGCAGTGGTCAACTCCCTTCCAATCTTGCGGAGCCAATCATCTGCAACAATCGACTCAGTGCTACTAGAGAACACCGGCGGATTCAGCCTTAGAAAATGGGCTAAGTGATCATCAGGTGGTGGTGGTGGTTGGTTGTTGTTGTTGTTGTTGTTCCCCTGGTTCTGATTCTGGACTAGTAGCTGCATCAGGGTGTTCTGCTGCTGGATCAACTGAGTGAGCTCCGGTGGGAAAGCAAATCCATTGTCACATCTCGGAGGCATCTGATGGGTTTAGAAAAGGTGAGATAATAGAATAGAATGAGATCTAGAGGGAAACACTACCCATATGCACATGAGACAAACACAATCATATCACTTCAATCAATTCAAACAAGGCATACAAGCGGTCTAACAATCGTTGCAAAAGTGCTCGGACTATACTATATGCATGGGGGAATACTACTACTAATATGGTAGTCGACTAGAAGTTCTAATCAGTGGAAGACTCCATGATATCTGCTCCAGCTTCATCAACATAGTCATCATCACTATCATCAGGATCTGAGTCGGTGTCATCAATGATGATGTAGTTCTCCAAACGAATGGAATCGTCGTCTTCTCCTCCGGGCGCGGGGTCTCCCATGAATACTCCTAGCTTCCTCGTCAAATCGTCATTCTTCTCCACGAGTATCGTCATTTCCTCCTCATATCCATCGCATGTAGACTTGAGTTCTTCCTCCAGCTCTGTGATCCTGGTCACTGCCTTCTTCAGATCTATCATGCTTGCGCACATTTGGTTCTCCTGGCGTCGAATGTGCTGGTTTAACTCCTAGATGAAAGCTGCAATGGACATGTCCCTCCTGGTGCTGATCATCTCCCACTGATCATCTCGGTGCCCACAAATCTGGTAGATAGTGTCCTTAAGATCCTTGTGGTAAACTTCTCCAATGCGTCCCATCGTGATGTGTGCTGCCATGCTCTTTCCTAGACTCCAGGTTGGTGCATCAAAGTAAAACCCTATGGGCTCAGTGACTTGCATGAACGTCCTTCCTGGAACTTGAACTCGAATCATACAATGCTCCTCTTCTGGTAAAGTGTCGATGTAGGTCCCGGTGAAGCTTGGTATTCCAATGTTCAGGTACCTAGTAACTTCCTTCACGTGTCGTTCGAAAGGGGTATCTTCATCCGGTTGTGTGAAGTTGTTCCTTGCATCCGCCATCCTATAGAGTAGAAAAAAGGGGAGGAGTCAGAAACAAGAAGAGAGGAGTAACCTATGGTTTAAGCTTAGTGGTCCTGTCCTACAGTCAGCATGTGCTCTGATACCATCTTGTAGCAACCAGACCTCAAACAGTCTAGTCTCTATGCATTAGTGTCATCCCTGGATCGGTAATGCTGACACGCATAGTACTTGAGGATTTATAACAGAGTTTCAATCACACACTTATTACATCGAATGTCTCAAAAGAGAACTTATTACAATAATATGGCTTAAGGCCATCTAAAAACGATAACAACGGAAGGCTTGGAAGATAAAGCGAGTCCATCAACTCCAACGGCATAGCTGAGTGAAAGACAATGACCTATGGCACTTTACTCGTCGTCTGAAAAGTCCGCAACATGAAATGTTGCTTCCCGAAATGGGTCAGCACATGGAATATGCTGGCAATGTAACACATAGAGTAATGAACAGAATAAATGCTATCACTACATGCATATATGGCTGGTGGAAAAGCTCTATGGTTACAGTGTTGCATAAAGCCAATTTTTTCCTACAAAAAAGGAATAAATTTTATTTAACTATCATGGTGGTTGTTAAACATTGCGAAGGTTCCTCCAACTCAATCCCAATTAAGCATCATAATTAACCCAATCAAATTAGTTTAGAGTGATGAGATCAACATGATAATCCAAGAACCAGATACTCAAAACGTCCATAACCGGGGACACAGCTAACCATGATTAGTTTGTACACTCTGCAGAGGTTTGCACACTTTTCCCCAAAAGACTCGAACACATCCATGGTCAGAGATTCGAGACTTAGTCTTTCTGAAGCATTAACTCTCTACTCTGGGTAGACAGTACGACCTACAACCCACTACATCTGCTAGTCTACCTCTTCAAGAGCTTCACGCAACTTACTCAACTATGCCAGAGCCCATATTGGCTTGTGGCTGCACACGGAAGTTTCTATGATGAATAATCTTATGATCCCTTTGAGCCTGGGTGGCGAACTATAGGATGATCACACGGGTACTCTGGGATATCCTAGGACAACACTGGATTCTCCAGGTGCCCTGACAACTACTGGGTACTCCAGGGTCCCTCAAGCAATCCACCCAGATGTGTATTTAAGTAGCCACCTTAAGTTAACCATTAATTAACAATACTCACAACTGCCATGGATACACTCACCCACACCACGTCTACGAGCATAGCATAGCAATATAAGCATCACGTAGAAGTAACTCCCAAAGGTTTGATAATAAACAGGGCAATAGGTTCTACCTCATCATCTACTTCCCAAAACCTACATGTTAATCAGAACCTAACCATGCAATGTTTGAGAGTTGATCTAATGCAATAAAACTGGGTAGTAAAGAGGTATGATCAAAGTTTTACTTGCCTTGCTGATGATCCGCAAAACCTAGAGACTCGTAGTAGCACGCTTCGCACTCCGGGTACTCTATCGCAAACAAACAATAACGTACAATAAGCACTCAACTAAAAACATGGGTAAAACTCAAATAAAAGATCTAACCAGAAAGTTCAACTGAAGAACTCTAGTTTGCAAAAAGAATCAAATCAAACGGAGCAACGAAACTCAAACTGCGAAAGAAACATGATCCGTTTACTAATCTGGACTAAAGTCAAATTTTACAGTAGCAAAAATTTTGTTCAAGTTGATTAAACAGAAAGAGGGCTTCGAGACGAAGATCTAGGCGCTAGAATCGCCTGATTCCGATAAACGAGCAAAAAGATACACTAAAACGAAGATCAAGGCAGAAATCACGATCGAAAATAATCGCGGAAAAACCCTGGAAAAAGAAAAACTGACGAACAGGCTAACGAACAAACGTTCGCTGTCTGCGGCTAATGGGTGAACACCATTTGTTAAAATGAACGAATGGATGAACGTCCGCTATTTAACTAAACCGGGAAAAACGATCTAAAAGAATAACCTAGGGTTTTCGAAAAAAAAACAATTGGTTTTCTAACGAAAACCGGTGGTGGGGTCGGTGGCGGCAGGGCTCCGGTGGGAGGCAACGGAGTCGGCAGCGCGGGGTGACGGCGGGATGGCGCGGGCGGTGGCGAGTGGCAGCGGCAGCGGCTGGCGGTGGTGGCGGCGTGACACAGGAGTCGAGGCGGGGTAGGGTGGCGGCTAAGGTTCGGCGGGGCTGGGCTCCGCGGCTTATAAGGGCCGGCCGGGCGAGGAGTCCTAGCCGGACACGACCCAGTAGGTCAGTTACTTTTAAAAAAAATCCGACGCGTAGAAAAACAAATAGAAGAAATACTAAACCGACTCCCAAAATCCTGAAATAAATTTTCCCCGCCTCTAAAAATATAGCGGACAAGATGAACATTTATTTGGGCCTCTAATGCAATTTTGAAAAACGCATTTTTTTCCAATTCAAATAGAATAGCAATAAAACTCCGTATAAAATTCTTATTTGATTTTAATATTGTTCCTCAAATATTTCTTTGTTTTGGAGAAGTCATTTTATCCCCTCTCTTTTATTTTCATATAACAAATATTCGAATAGAAAAATAATTAAAACCAAATGTTCCTCTTTTCAAAATTTGAGAAAACTCTCTCCGTGGGTCCTTGAGTTGCTTAGAATTTCTAGGATCAACCAAAGTGCAATAAAATATGCTATGCAATAATGATCTAATGTATAACATTCCAAATTGGAAATTTGGGATGTTACATCAGCGAAGAGTTAAATGATGGTTGCTTCGTCCGTGCTTTGTGATTTGACGCCTCACTACTTTGTGATTTGTGATAGAAGGGACAGGGGAGTAGACTTTGTGCTCTATACTGTACATGCGTCCGAGCACGGGAGAAAGAGGAGAGACTTTGCATTTTTCTATTCCTTCAATCAATCAATCAGGGAGTTTTGGTTCCATCTTTTTGGCTTTGGCAGCACCTCCACAATGCTTCCCATGATGCCAAAAGCTATTTTCACATTAGGCTACACATTGTGGATGCCCTTAACCGTACCACTTCGTTTTGCTCCTGTGTGCTATCTATACAAATCTCAATTATATTGATCTAAAAAATTATAGAATCAAGATTAGTAAAAAGGAGGTGATTTTGCCGCGTGGATGGCGGGGGAGGTTTCTTATTTTTAGAGGACGTTGTCCTGTCGGTTTGCTAACATGCGGTCCCATGTTTCGATGCTTTACCAAGCCGATCTACGTCCCACATGAGGCAGAACAACGATAGAAGCAACATGTGGTTAACTTGAAGAAGATGAGGGAGAAGCGGATTCAGCAACGAGTGAAATGATGGTTGCTTCGTCCCTCCAACTTCTTTTTTAGCATTATTACTTTGTCCCTCCAACTTAACTGCGGGAAAGGTGCAGCTTTGTGATTTGACGCCTCATTGCTCACTACTACGCCAGCACCATGACTGGGGTGCTTCACCCCGGCTGTTCTGCACTGTATTTCGGTATGGCACGTGGACCTGGTAGCTTGATGTCCCATATGTCGGTGAAAGGGACTAGAAGATTTCTAAAAGCGAGCGCTCCACTCTTACAACGGAGGAGTACATGACACGGCGGCCCAGTGAAATGTCACATGTACGGTGTAGTACTATAGTTTTGCTGTTTCGCACGATCCATCGATACAAACACGATTAAACAGGAAAGGGCGAGATTTTTCCCGTGCGGTAGATGATACTGGCCATACATTTCAAAGGCAATTTTAATGTATGCAAACTGAATAATTAAGTAACAATATGATATCTAGTAATACTAAAAACACATATGATTTATTGTGTTAGAGTGTAGTAGTAGTGTTTTATTGCATAGTTGTTAGATGTAACATGCGAGAACGTGTGGAGATGTAGTTTTGGAGGGCCTACAGAGAGAAAAGCGTAATACGGTCACCGAACTTCAGAATAAGCTGATTACGGTCACTATATACGTTTTGTGGTGATTATACGGTCACTTGCTCACTGTTTAGCATCGGATTGCACTCCATTGACCGGCCAAATAGTCTGCGTGGCACCATGTTGACTAGTTAAATTGACCATGTTCCTTGTGGGTCCCACCTATCAGTTCGCATAGGGAAAAGGTCAGATAAACACAATTTACGCAGGCGCGACAAGACTCCAACCCATGCGCGGGAATCACCTGGTTGTGTATGTGTTTGTCAAGGCCTGATGTGTGCGCATGGATGTGTAGGTTGAGCACTTGAGCGTGAGAGTGTGTGTTGGTCGTGTGGTGTACTGGTGTGTGCATGCACGCATGCATGTGTGCGTGTGAGTGTTGCGTGCGTGCGTGGCTGCGTGTGTACATGTGAGTGTTGCGTGCGTGCGATGGTGCATGTGTTCGTGTGAGTGTTGCATGCATGCCGTTCGTGTGCATGCGTGCGTGTGTGTATAATCACCACACCAGCTCATGTGTGTTAAAACAGACGGCTCAGCATACCAATACAAGGCCACCTTGTCCGATGTGCCCGCAGTCATGATTTCGAACCACCGTTCAATATTTTGTTGTTGTTTGTTTTCATTCTTACTAGCAAGATGCCCGTGCATTGCACGTAACATCAAGATGCATTTGTATGACTAGTTTATCTTGTGAGAGAAAAGGATGAACGAGGGAAGGCCTTATTTGCAAATGTGGAGAGGTGTGTGGGTACCTTTTTCCGAAATTGCCATAGTTTCTTTCCTATCCGTCAGATATAAATCGGACGGCCTATATTGCAGGATGGCAGGCACACCATCATTGCCAACTCTGTTTTTTGCGCTACGACGGCACTGCAGACCCCGCGGAGTTCCTATAGCTCTATGAGCTGGGCATCGAAGCGGCCAACGGGGACGAAAAGGTCATGGCGAACTGGTTTCCCATGGCGCTCAAGGACGGTGCCCGCACCTGGCTCCTGAACCTGGCTCCTAGAACGATCTCCTGGGACGAGATGCGCACCCGCTTCATCGCCAACTTCCAGGGCACTCGCGACTGTCCTCCGGCCATGGGTGACCTGCGCCGCATCAAGCAGCAGCCTGGAGAGACCTTGCAGAAGTACATCCAGCACTTCAACAACGCTCGCCTCAAGATTCCCAGGTGACTGAGGAGGCCATCATTTCGGCGTTCTCTGATGGCGTTCGTGACGTCAAGATGAAGGAGGAGCTGGCAATCCATGAAGATCTATGCACGTCTCTGGAGTTGTTCAACCTGGCAACCAAGTGTGCAAGCGCTGAGGAAGGGCGCCTCTCCCTTCTCGAGCTCCCAGCAGCGAACCCAAAAGAGAAGAAAGCCAAGGCCAAGGATGTGAAGCGTAAGGGAGCAGTTGTACTCGCAGCGGAGCCATACACAAAGCGCGGCAGGGACCAGCCAGAGTCGTCCAAGGGCAGCCGGTACTGTGTGTACCATGATCTCCACACCCACAACACCAACGAGTGCCAAGAGCTCAGGGCCATGCGAGAAGGCCGTGTCAGTCGACGTCCCGAGCGCAATGATCGGGGCTACGGCCGAGGCAGACCAAGAGGTGGAGGATGATGGGACGACCGTGGCCCTCGCCAAGGGTGGCGTGACCGATCTCGCGAGGACCGCTGGCAGGACCAGCCTCACGAGGGAGCTTGGAGAGATCAGCCTCACGAGGACCGCCCGCATGGCGACGCAGGCCTTCCTCCTCTGCCACCACCACCAAGAAGGAATGAAGACCATCATCAGGACGAGGGGGCTGGGGGCTTCGAGGAGCCACGTGCAATCGCTTGCATCCTGGGCGGCGCTCAGGCCCCAGCCTCATAGCGCATCTTCAAGCAGTTTGCTTGCGAGGTGAATGCAGTCCTCCCCAAGCTTGAGGCCACGCGCCCTCTTAGGTGGTCTACATGCGCCATCACGTTCAGCTCAGCGGATCAGCTCAAGTGCGCGGCAACGGCCGGTGTCCTCCCAATGCTTTGTTCCCCAGTCATCCACAACGTGCAAGTCACCAGGACCCTCATCGATGGCGTAGCAGGACTCAACATTCTGTCCGTCGAGACATTCAACAATCTCCGAGTGCCATATGATCAGCTTCAGCCAACCAAGCCTTTCTCAGGAGTCACTGATGGTTCCACTGACCCGATAGGGCAGCTCCGCCTTCCTGTCACCTTTGGACAGCGCGGCAACTACTGCACCGAGCTCATTGACTTTGACATCGCTCACATTTGCCTGCCATACAATGCCATCCTCGGGTACCCAGCCCTGGCCAAGTTCATGGCAGTGACTCACCATGGCTACAACGTCCTCAAGATGCCAAGAAGCGGTGGGGTCATCACGGTCCCCTGTGAAGAGAAGGATGCGGTGTGCTCCCTCGAGCGCGCCTTCCAGGCCGCGTCGATCGAGGACCCGGATAGCAATAGTGGAAACCTCCCTGGAGCAGCTCCCAAGAAGAAGACATCACCTGGCTCAAGGCCTCAGGAGGCAGGCACCTCCAGAGGCGCCGCACCAGGACATGCGCCTGTCCAAGGGGCGGCGCCCTCCATTGCATAGGAAGGCACGCCCGGCGCCCTCCTCGGGCAGGGCTCGGGAGCTCTCTCCTGGGGAGCTACCGACTTCGCCAAGGTCACGAGGGAGGCGCTTGGGCACAACTTGGAGGCGTGCTTCGTGGCACGCTTCCTTTAGGAAGGCGTAAGGAAAGAAGGACCCAGCCCCCAGGAGTTCATCACCAAGGCCACTCAGGATGTGGAGGAATCGAGAGTCATGCGCGGCAACCGTCGTCTGCCCGGCATCGACTACCTAGGACTCAATTGAGTCACTTCTCAGGAGTGCTTCTAGCCTTCGCACGTGGGGTGTTGCGCGGGCCCACCGCACAGCTTCGTCCGCATGCCCTTCGGCTTGCCGAACGTGGCTGCAGCCCACCAGCGCCTGATGAGGAGCATTCTGGAAGCTCAGGTGGCCAAGCATCACGTGTTCCTGGAGGAGATGGAGATGGACCTCTATGGGCCGCCCGGGCCTCCTGAGCCTCCCGAGGCTCAGAGTCCCGAGGGCTCGTGAGGATCGGCTTTTTCGCCCCGCACCGCCAGCTACACCAACTATCATTCTGCAATAGTGTCAGGTGACCTCTTCTCAGTTTTTGTTTCAGCTGGGAGCCCCCTCAGGGCTGCATCATACCCAGGTCGCGTGGGTCTGTCCCTGGCATGTATCTGTTTTGCTTATGTCTTCCGCTTACCTTGTTGGGGGCGCCCCTCGGGCTGCATCATCCCCAAGCCGCTCGTGCCTGACCCAGTGGCGTTTGCTTTCCCTGCATCTACCTACGTTGATTTGCTCCTTCATGATTAACCTGCTTGAGATAATCGCCTACTTGATTGACACCTACCTTTGGAGCCGCTCGCTCTGGCATGGCGCTTGCGCGTGGGTCCGTCCTTGCAACACCGACAAATCTGAGTGGTCGAGCTCTGGCCACGGCAGCCCCACATAGCGCTACCTCACCAGACCCTCAGTGCCCCAATCACTCCCTTGGAGCAACCAATGGCTAGCTGGCAACCGTAACGGCAGACCTCGTTTTCCCACATGATTGGTGTGCAGGATCCGCTTCAGGAGTAGCGCGGGGGGCGTCGCGAGCTCTCTCTCTCCCTCTCTCTCGCATGATCCGCTCACACATTAAAAGGGGGGCGCCTGAGATTCGCGACTCATGGGCTCTTACTGGCTCTCCAGCCCTCACCCCCTGGCCTTGACCCATGGCATCGCGACCTGTCATACCAGCGGCGCTGAGCTCGCTCGAGGGCCGGGACCTGAGGATGTAGAGGATGAAGGAAAGTGCGGGGAAGAGGGGAGAAGCTCATGAAGGCTTGACCCAGCAACACCCCAGCTGCCGGCACGCAGGCCCGGCACCTCAACGAAGGACTACTCCAAACCTATGAGATAAGTCACGCAAAAGCTAAAATGACTCAACGCCAAACCCTCGCCTATTGTAGCTCTGTCACGGCAACGTTGCCTGCCTTTCTCGCCCAGCGGAGGCTGCCTGAGCACTAAAGGGGACCTCCTGAGCATCGTGACTCAGGGGCTCTTACTGGACCTTGGGCCGCTCACCTCCTGGCCTTGACCACGGCATCGTGACCTGGCATACCAGCGATGGCTGAAGCCAGCCTGGGGACCGGGACCTATTAGCGTAGAGCACCAAGCCCTCGTGAGGAAAGAAAGGGGGAGCCAAGCCGGGGCAGAACACGCGTCTCGCATCAATTCATGACAAGGATGTACAGTTCACGAAAGACATGGCAGGCGCCTTACATACCCCCATGGGGTGTCATTTCAATTCCTCACAGGGAACAAAAGGTGCCAATTCTAAGGAGCGTTAACTACGCGCGCCTCCATAGGAGACGTCGTCATCAACAGTGGGCCATTAGGCGTCGGCGCCAACCCCATCCAGATCAGTAGCACCGACGGCCTAACGCGGCTGCCCTGCTCCGAGCGCGACGCGAGCTCGGGGGCTCATAGCTGTCGTCACTCGTCTCCGGAGTCGCATGAAGCTCGGCGGAGTCGCTGGACCCTCTGGCTCCTCCGCTGCTGCCTGAGGAGCTCCTGGGGAGGCGGTTGGCCGGCCTGGCCCTTGCCACGCCGGTACACCGGCCGCCTTTCTCGGGGCAGCACTCCAGGCGGCGGCCTTCCGCGTCGAAGACCTTGAAGAACATCAAGGTGGCGCCGTCGTATTCAAGATGAATTACGAGGGCGCCACTTGTCCGGCAGACCCGGCGATCTCGGCCCAGCCCCGGGTCATGAAGACCTTGCCCGGAGCGACGACCGCAACCTACGCTCCGGCTGCAAGGGTGCTGCAGCCAGCGTGCTGCAGCTAGAGCTCCAGAGACCCACTCGGCGGCATCTCGAAGGAGAATGAGGGAGGAAGGCGAATCCAAGATCGAGGAGGCATGGTGGCATGAAGCACAAGCTCGCGAGCAGAGCTATCAGCATGGACCCCAGGGGTGACGATGCGTACTACCATGATGTCAGCGTTCTGGGAACGGGGGTCCCCAAACTTGCCTGCCTGCGGCCTGCGGCGTGGCCCAAGTGGGGGCCCAGTGCAGCCCAGCTTCATCAGCTCAAGCTCAAGACCCTCGCGAGGGGCCAAGCCTCGCAGGGCGGACGATAGGAAGCTTCCTCAAGAGCAGCCTCATCAGGCATGCTCGCGAGGAGGCGGAGAGATCAAGGCAAGGGCACCTCGCGAGGAGCCCGTGATGCAAGCCATAATGATCGAGACCAGGCGGGCACCAGGCGGGCGCCGGCCTACGTAGTGTCCTTGTTTCCCCTTCAGTGCAAAGGCGGCAAGCATAGGCCAAGGCATCAGGCAAAGGTTATCATTTTGGTGCAACAAGACTAAGACCAACAGAACAGCAGGATGGATGTCATCGTGGAGCCCAGGACGGCGTCATCGTCAGAGCCTTTGGCAGCCGAAGACCAACATTAGTTAGGATAAGTGTACTAGATGTTCCCCTTCAAAATGGCCGATTGATGGCGCCCTTCCCGCTCATTATTTTGGAAGAGGCCCAGGGCCTCCCTCTATAAATAGAGCGAGCCACCACAAGGCAGAGGGATGGAATCAATCGGAGAGAGAGAGAGAGAAGCGATTGAACTCGCCCAAGCAGTTCATCGCACCAGCTCAAGAACGGCCCCACGCGAGGCTGTTCCCCTTTGTATTGTTCATCTTCAGCCCCTGAGGCAATCCACCACACCACACACTGGAGTAGGGTATTACACCACAATGGTGGCCTGAACTAGTATAAACCTCGTGTCCCTTGTGTGTTCCTCTTTCTAGCTTAGATTCCCTGCGAGCCTTCGAGACGTGAGCTGGTAGGGGAAAGATCTTCGTGCGCACCCCAGTGTTCGAACCTCAAGGGTCTACCGGAACCCGAAATCCGATATTTGGCGCGCTAGGTAGGGGTGCGCCGGAATCCTTCTTCCGTCGCCTCGCGTTCCGTTGCCTCGCCGTTCTAATGTCAAGCGACCTGACTGCCAACGCCGACCGCTGGGCGGCGTGGCCCGTCCACGCCGTGCCGCCGGCCCAGCGCGACCTCAACCATGCGCCTCAGGCAGCTCGCGCTCCGCAGGGCGCTGCAGGGCGCGGGCGATGCGGCCAAACGCCGCCTGCCCTCACATCGCGGCAGGTGCGGTCAGCAGCAAGAGCCTCAAGCCATGTCACGGCCACAGCGCTGCACACCCGATGGGAGGAGGCGAACTCCAGGGCCGCACTCACGGTAGCCCGAGAGCTGCTATGGTGCCGGCTGCTGGAGGGTGGCCGCGACGTGTTGTTGCAGCGAGTAGCCGAGCTCCTAGACGCCGCCGCCTCGGGAGCACCTCCTTTCTGCATCCAGCTGCCACCCCAGATCCAGGGCGGGCCGTATGGCGGCCCCATACGTGCCCACGCGACTCCGAACGGACTCCAGGGACTACTCAACGCCAACCCGACCATCAGCATCGGGCGACAAGTCGCGCCGGCCCCTTCTCCGGCCAACGAAGGAGTGCACGTCGCGGCCTTTGGCCTCGGCGGGCCACCACGCCACCAGCCTCAAGACAGCGCTCCAAGCCGGACTGCATGGCGCATAGGGCACTTTGGCGAGGCCCATGGGGCCGTGGCCCCGGAAGCTTATGTGCCCCGCATGGTGGATCGAGAGTGCGCACTGGAAGAAGACCATGGCTCGTTCCTCGGGCCAGGCTGGAGCGAGGAGACACCAGAAGTTGAGCTCTTTTAGGAACCCCAAGAGGGCCTCGACGACCGCGCCGCTGACAGCAACTATCTGGTACCACTAATTCCTCAAGAGCAAGCTTATGCTAACCTTGGGTCGCAGGAGGTATAGGTCGCCGCAGTAGATGGCTGCCCCAATGCCGTAGCCTCTTACCCCTTGGGAGGAGGGCACCGGGGGCTGCAGGAGAGGGGCCGAGATCCGGGTTCGTCCTCGCGGCGCTAGGCGCAAGGCGTTCTCAAGAGGTAGGCCCTCTGCCGGGGAGGTGCCTCAGGGCCTGCTGGCGACTGCTCTACCCCATTGGCGTCGTCCTTGGTCTCCGGCCGCCGTCAATGGCGGTAGAGTGTGGCGCAAGGCGGGGCCCTTGTCTTGCAATATGAAGCAAGGCCGGTACCTGTGAAGAAGGACCAGTGCCTATGAAGCTCACCGCCCCGTGACACTCTTACGTAATCATGAGTGGGGCTGTACACGCCCCGGAGTCTCCGGAGAGCCGCCCTCGGGCCTCGGGGGCTCCCGCCCACGCCCAGTGGCAGCACTTAGCTCCGCACTAGTGAGAAGACATCAAGGACTAGATTAGGTGCCGAACGCGGCTTTTTGCTTTTTGCCTTTTCCTCTGTTGACAAGGTTCTTCGATTTGATTTTAAGTTGGATTTGAGCTTGAGACTTGTGTGTGTTTGGGGAAGGGGTGTTTAGTCTCGTTCGAGCAATCTCTCGTGTTCTGGTTTCGGCTTTGCGTCCAAAGTTAGCATCAGCTGCCCCCCCTCGCGAGCCCTTCACAAGCCGGGCCGGGCCAAGCACGTCTACAATCCGGACCGCTATCGCCGCACCCTCTTCGGAGGTTCTCATTGTAGGATCAATGGCTTACCCAGAAGACACTCGAGACGCTGCGGCCCCCGCAGGCCCACTCAGGACTCGTCGGGGTCAAAAGGTAAACGATTCAGCTGACCCATGACAGGGCCGGCAGGTAAGCTCACACACAATGCTATGCTTACCAGGGTACTAATCGCAAACCTTTACATGAGGGGCTTCCCCTCCCAAAATGCTCTTACAATTTTCAGGGCCAAGCCCGAACCTTCCTCATGCAGGGTAAACAGCGGTGACATACGATCAGTCGGACATATCACTCACCGCGTCTTCTGGGGCGCCCCCAGAGGCGTCGCTGGCGTCACTAACATCATCACCACCACCGCCGACACCTCCGTCAGCGGCAGGCTCGTCCACAACGCCGCCTTCATTGGCGGCCACGATCACATCGTCATCATCAGATGCGAAGGTCCTAACGAGGGTGTCCACATTGTCGTCCACCCATTGCGCCAGGTCGCCCCGGACGGCTATGGGCACAAGAGCGATGGCGGCATCAAAATCAAAGTGGGGGTCCCTGTCCTGTTGTAACACCCCAGATGTAAACCTTCCATATTTGGCAATATATCCATGTTGGTATCCATCCAATTCCATTCGGGGTTCCATCCTTTGGTCTCATTTTTGTATTGTTTTGTTGTTCTACTCATTTCATTGCCTTGCTTACCTGGTCATATTGCATTTGTGCTTCTTGTCATATTCCTTTTAGCCATCATATGTCATCATCATATAGTGCATATTCATCTCATGCCATCCTTGTCTTTTTGCATATTATTCTTACATGCTCAACATATGCCTTGAGATGCCCATAACATTGTTCTATGCATCACCACCTCCTCCTTCCCTCTACTTCCTTCTTTTGACAAGTGTCATCTTGCCCTAGTCCATAATGTTCATCTTCTCCCTATAAATCTTGTACCATGCCTACACCCTCACTGTAATATTGCATCCCTTTTAAAGTTGCTTTGGTTAGGTTCAAAAATGCCCCAAGTTTGAATACAATTCAAACTTGTTTTATTTTTATACCTCTAAAAAGGTCCAATGCAATTTATTCAAATAGATCACAATTCCAGGAGCTTGAGCATATTTTCTTCATTCTCAAACTCCTCTCCTTTTACCCTGTGCTTTTCTGTTTCTTTTCCTGTTTGAGCAAATGGGAAAATAGAAGAACCATAGCTAGCAGCTTCAGCCCAGCCGAGGCCTTTTCCACCCGCCAGCCCAACCAGCACAGCCAGCCAGGCCGCGGCCGTGCTCACCTGCTCTCGCATGCACGCACGCCGTTTCTCACCAAGCCGCCCCGCTACCCAGGAGCCCGTACGCCCACGTGTCCCTCGCGACCCCACCAGCCAGCCTCTGGCTACAGCTCACCCGCCCCTCACCTTTCCGTCAAGCTCGTGCCGGGCTCGCACATGGTCACGACCGCGTCGACGCCGTGCTACACCCGTCGCTCTGGCCTCCCTTTTAACCCCTCTCCTTGTCCATGCACGCCCTAGGGTTTCCCTCTTCCTCTCACCGCCGCCGCCAGGTGCGAAGAACCACCAGATCCACCGCTATAGCTCCGTCCAGAGCACACCTGAGAGCGCGACCTCGTCACCGGCGTGCTCTCCGGCCACCTCCACCCCAGAGATCATGTTTATATTCTTCCTGGTCGTCGTCTTCATCCACGACGTCGACTACGGTGCCCCGGATGACAAGTTCCTGGACATCCTCTGCTTCCATCTTCCTCTCGGTCAGGTCCGCGCCGAGGTTCAGAGCTCCACTTCGTCACCGCCGGCTCGTCTCCGTCGACCCCGTCGTGTCTTTGGGTGAGCTGGGTAACGCTCCTCCCTCTCCCATCCATCCCATGACATGTAGGCACCTGTAGGACTCGTCCGATCCATGTCTTCCCGCGCTCGCAGTGCTCCGGCGAACTCTGAATTTTTTTGTGCGAAGTTGTTGTTCTACCGTAGCGTGCTTGCGTGTCCCCGCTCTGGATCCCCTCTGTCGTGCTCCCGCAGCACGCTCGCGCCACACGTTCGCGTCTCGCGCGCACCCTTCAAGCCTCCCGCAGCTCCGACGAGCTCCTCTGTCGCTCGCTACGCCCGGCACCTTCTCTGTTCCGCTCGTGCCCGAGCACACGCGCACGTGCGACACCACGAGCAGTAGCCACGCGCTCCCGCGCCTTCACATGTTCCCGCACGCCCGCTGGAGTCCCTATGCCCCGCTGGTTGCCACTGTTACCCGCCCGCGACGTCGCCATCTTCTCTGCGTAGGAGAAAAGGGAAGGCTCGGCCTTCGCGTCTATTCAAAGGATCAAGTCCTCCCGTTCCTGGCACAAGCACGCGCGCAGTCGAGCTGGTTACCTAGGAACATACACACCCAGGAGGTCTCGGGTTCGAACCCCAGCCTCCGCGTATATTTTTGGGGTGTGGTGTTATCAGCGTATCACTGACAATCAGGGCCCATCTGTCCGACTCACAAGGGGCCAAGACCCACCTGTCATCCTCCCATAGCCCCTTGTTTTCCTTTTCTTTTATTCCCAGCGAATATACCATTTCTGGCATATGGAATCTATCCATTTCGGGCAAGTCCATTTCTGGACGTTTCCAAATAAGGAAAATGCCAATTCTGTCATATTCCATTTAGGGCAGTTTTTAACTTATTGCACTTGTGATGATTTTTCTACAGCAACCCCAACATATTATATATGTTTTTGGGGTAGAAAAATCCCACCAATCCAGTGGTGGCATTAGTTTCTGCATTTGAGCAAGTTCATAAACATGTCATTTTACTTCATGATGTTGTCTTGTCATTTTTGCTACATTTATTGTGTGCATCTTATGGGCATGTGCCCTACATATGTTTTGAACTATGCCATGCCATCTTTACAGGGGTGTATTCCATGTATTTTTGTGATCAATGTGGTGACTAGCACAAGCATGTAAACTAGGCCTCGTGATGTTGCTGATTTCAGTCCCTGTTCTGCTGTTATTTTTATGCCATGTAAATATGATACTACAGAGAGATACATGCATATTTTGAGATACTTCAGTAAGGATGTTTTGAACATATGGTTATGCTATATCCATACATGCCCCTGTTTGGAATTATGGAGTGGTCTAGCATGTCGTTTTCGTGCTCTACTTTTGCTACAAAATGTTTCCTGGAAGATTGTTTACATGTTATTCAATTTTGCCAAGGTTGATATAGTTGATCCGTGTATGCTATGATGTTGTTCTTGCTCTGTATAGCTTCTATGCCATGTCTTCTTGATGGATGTATGCTTAGTTTATCATGAAATGCTCTGTAGTGAGTGCATCGAGCTCGCAAAGATGCCTTCATAATTCTGTCAATGCCATGCTCAGTTTGCTGAATCTGTTAACGAAACTTGCTATGTTTACATGGATGCCATCATATCTTCTGTTCCTTTTTGGCTCATGGTCAGTAAGGGACTTTTGTTCTATGCTTTGAGTAGATTCATGTCATGCCTTGTTTTGCTATTAGAAGTTCCTGTATCATGTTGATTACTTGCTCTGAACATTGCTACCTGATGCTGTTTATGCCATGTTCAACCTGATATCTTTTGCACTTTTCCCATGCTTGTTTGAACCTGCTATGGTGTGATTTAGCCGTAGCTCAGTGTTCCTGTTTTGTCAAGCATCTCTTGTAGATCACTGCCATATGCTTTGTTTTTATGTTGGGGTGCTGTAGCATAGTTTCTTGTTGCATGCTAAGTAGCATCGTGCTGTTAATCGCAGATTTGTGTCATTCTTGTTTTGCTTGCCATTTGCAAACCGTGCATCCGATTCCGGTGATCTTTATATCGATTTCGACCGAAATCATCTCATCTTTCCAGCGGCATACTTGGTTTGCCAAGTTGATGCCTTGTTCATCATTTTTCCTTCCGGAGCATGCATATGCATTGCATATCACATCTCGCATATCATGCCATGTATTGCATCATGTTGCTTGTGCATTGCTCCTTGTTTGATTGTGGTTCCATTGCTTGTGTTCTTGCTTTGGGTAGAGCCGGGAGACGAGTACGTGCATGAGGAACCTGTTGAGAATGCTTACGAGGATCAAGCCTTCGACAACTCTGAGAACTTTGCAGGCAAGATGACCATACCTTCGATATCACTTCTATCTTTGCTTTGCTAGTTGCTCGCTCTATCGTTATGTTAGCTCTACCTGCCATTGTTTATCATGCCTCCCATATTGCCATGTCAAGCCTCTAACCATCCTGTCCTAGCAAACCGTTGTTTGGCTATGTCACCGCTTTTGCTCAGCCCCTCTTATAGCGTTGCTAGTTGCAGGTGAAGATGAAGTTTGTTCCTTGTTGGAACATGGATATTTTGGGATATCACAATATTCTCTTCTTTAATTAATGCACCTTATATACTTGGTAAAGGGTGGAAGGCTCGGCCCTATGCCTGGTGCCGCCCTAGTTTCCGTCATACCGGTGTTATGTTCCTTGATTTTGCGTTCCTTACGCGGTTGGGTGATTTATGGGACCCCCTTGACAGTTCGCTTTGAATAAAACTCCTCCAGCAAGGCCCAACCTTGGTTTTACCATTTGCCACCTAAGCCTTTTTCCCTTGGGTTTTCGCGAGCCCGAGGGTCATCTTTATTTACCCCCCCCCCCCTGGGCCAGTGCTCGTCGTGAGTATTGGTCCAACCTGTCAGCCGCCGGTGGCCACCAGGGGCAACTCTGGGATGGCCTACTGGAAGTTTGGACAATCCGATGTGCCCTGAGAACGAGATATGTGCAGCTCCTATCAGGATTTGTCGGCACAGTCGGGTGGCTTTGCTGGTCTTGTTTTACCATTGTCGAAATGTCTTGCGAACCGGGATTCCGAGACTGATCGGGTCTTCCCGGGAGAAGGTTTATCCTTCGTTGACCGTGAGAGCTTATGATGGGCTAAGTTGGGACACCCCTGCAGGGTATATTATCTTTCGAAAGTCGTGCCCGCGGTTATGAGGCAGATGGGAATTTGTTAATGTCCGGTTGTAGATAACTTGACACTTGACTTCATTAAAATGCATCAACCGCGTGTGTAGCCGTGATGGTCTCTTCTCGGCGGAGTCCGGGAAGTGAACACGGTTTGGGTTATGTATGTACGTAAGTAGATTCAGGATCAATTCTTGATCGCTTCTAGCTTCTCGACCGATGCGTTGCTTCTCTTCTCGCTCTCACTTGCGTATGTTAGTCACCATATATGCTTAGTGCTTGCTGCAGCTCCACCATATTACCCATTTCCTACCTACAAGCTTAAATAGTCTTGATCTCGCGGGTGTAAGATTGCTGAGTCCCCGTGACTCACAGATTCTACCAAAACAGATGCAGGTGCCAAGGATACCAGCGCAAGTGGCGTAACTAAGCTCAAGTGGGATTTTGACGAGGACCTTGGTCGTTACTATGTTTCGTTTCCAGATGATCAGTAGCGGAGCCCAGTCGAGACGATCGGGGATCTAGCATTCGGGGTTGTCTTCTTTTTATTTGGATTTGACCGTAGTCGGTCTTTGAGTGTATTTTGAATGATGTATGAATCTTAAATTATGTATTGTGTGAAGTGGCGATTGTAAGCCAACCCTCTTTATCCCATTCTTGTTCATTACATGGGATTGTGTGAAGATGACCCTTCTTGCGACTAAACCACCATGCGGTTATGCCTCTATGTCGTGCTTCGACACGTGGGAGATATAGCCGCACCGTGGGTGTTACACCTGTAGATAGCTGAAGACACAAGAGAAGGCATGACCAAGCAAGGCTCGGCTCCTCTCCTCGACAAGCCAACGAGACCTTTCAGAGCGGTTCTCCAGAAGCATCACCACGTCAATGAAAAACTGAAGGTTGCCAGCGTAGTTGGTCTCATGCGGCTCCTTGGCGGCAGCCTCGCAAATGTTGCTTAGGGTTGTGTTAGCCCTTTCCCTGAGCGTTTAGAGCATGGGGGCATGCTCGTGCTCCAGAATCCACCGCTGACGGATCTTGTCCTCATTCCTCCGTGCGATGGCCTCGGCACCATCAACCCTCTGTTGAAGAAGAAGTAGCTCGGCGCGAGAAGAGGCCATCTCCGCCTGCGATGTGCCAAGGGCGGCTGCGGAGGAATCCGCACCCCGCGTCACCTCAGCCAGTTTGGCCCTGAGGGCCACGGTCCTACCCTCAGCTTCGGCCCTGATCAGCTCTAACCTCGCTTTGTATTCACGCTCAAGGGCCGAGTGAGCTTCCGCCACGCGGCGGTCGATCTCTTCCTGGGCTCGGGCTTCGCGCGCGGCGATGTCGTCCTCCGCCTGAGTCACCAGGCGCTCCCTCGTCTCCAATCGCTCAAGGTCAAGGTTGCGCTCGGCGGCCTCCAGCGTCAGCGCCTCCTCACGCTTCAGAAGCTCCGCTTGGTCGCCGGAAGCCCCCTTCAGCGACACAAGGGCCGCCTGGCGCAGTTCCACTTGCTGATCCAGAGAGTTGCTCCAGGCTTGGAGCTCCCATGCGCGCTCCTCCGCATCCTTGCACCGTCGGTCTGCTTCCCGGGCCTCCTCAACGGTCTGGGAGCAGGCCTCCCGCGAGGCCGCCAGCGACGCTTCAGCCTTCGTGTTGTCAAGGTCACGCTGGTGACGCGCAAGGGTGACGGCTACCTTCAGCTTGCGCCTCTCCTCAGTGAGGCGCAAGCCTTCGGCCTCGAGACGCGTATCCTCGCCAGCAAGCTCCGCCCCGATCCGGCTCACCGCATCCGCCGCTCCCTGGAGGAACTCTTGATGAAGGGCGCGACGCTCCTGAGCGCACCTGAGCACGTCTTCCGCGTCACCCTCTGCCACTAGTGTATACGGAGGGCCCTGAGGCGGCATGCCCCCTCTCGGCGTGGGGCTGGGGGCTGGCGCCCCAGCAATCGCCGGATGGACCCCTACGGGAATCCAGCCTGGCACCGGTCCATCCCTAGAGGAGGAACTGAAGATAGACTTCAGCCATTCACCATCCATGCTTAGAGGAGGAACGCGGGGCAAGCCGGCTATGCTCCAGGAGGACTCATTGAAGGAGGAACAGTGGGTGCGCAGGCTCGAGGTGCCGGTGGAACGGACCACTTCTCCGACCGGCCCAGCGGCGGGGGCGCTGCTCGAGCTCGGCGCGCCCAGGGCCAGCGGAGAAGATGAAGCTTGGGGGGTTGGCTCCCGGGCCGACTCACGGAATTCGGCAGGACGGGGCCTTAAAAGCCACAATCAGCCGTAGGGATAGTAAGGTAAATGAGCAGAGAGGGAAGAGGACTTACTCGTCCATGGCAAAGTACTTCATATGCTTCAACAGGCGACAAGGGCGATCGTCGCCGCCCAAGGCCTCCTTCCTCTTGCGGAGGGCCTCGAAGTCTACGCGGAACCGACCTAAGCGCTCGGCGCAAGGGTCGGCCTGTGGCATGGAAGAAGTGTCAAGGTGATCAGTGTCGAAGGAACCGGCCTGGGGGATGCCGCCAGGCGTCGCCTCGCGAGGGACGGCCGGGGCCTCAGGAGCCGTAGGCCGCAACTCCGCGCTTGCCACTGCTCCAGGATGGGCCTCGGGGGATGCCGCCTTCGGGGCTTCTCGCGGCGTCAGCACCTCAACATCAGCCACCCCAGCCCCCACCGGTTCTCGCCTCCCCGCTCCATCGCCCGAGGAAGGACCGTTGTGGGCGACTGGAAGAGCAACCATAGCGACTGGGTTCTTGCGGGGCCCCGTGAGGCTAGCCAGGCGCAGCCCCCACTCGTTGAAGCTGGGCATCTGCCTCACAAAATCGGCCCTGTCCGAGTAAAGATACAAGAGGGCACCATCGTGTCGAAGGCTGCCTGGGGAAGGGTCGCCAGTCAGGACCCTGAGCACCGTCCGCAGCACTTCATGCTCCAGGTCCTCCTCCTGAAGCCGCATGCGGTCCTTGTGCCCCGCAAAGTCCCACATCCGGTGAGAGTGGCGTTGGAGAGGAGCAATGCAACATTGGAGGAACTGCTTCACCACCTTGGGCGCCGTCATGTTAAGCACCCTCAAACTCTGGAAGCGGCGCCAGACGAAGGCGAGCCGGGGGCTCACGAGCATCTCGTGATCCCAGCCCGAGTTGGATACAACAGGCAAGGTTGGGTGTGAGAGCAAGGGCTAGGCACTCCGACATCCACATACAGCCACTGCTCTCTAAACCTGGCCTCAGGAGGAGGAACGGCGAAATCGACCCCTGAAGCAGCCGTCTCTGGCACGGCGAGGAAGCTCACACACCCCGAGCATTGAGTGGGGTCGCTCAGGCGCAAAGAAAAGAAGTGGCCCAGCAGAGCAACAGAAGGAGGAATGCCCACCATTGCCTCGCAAACAAAAGCGAAGACAGCCAGGAGGGTAATGGACTCAGTCCCGAGGTGCATCATGTGGATCTGATAATGGGAGAGCACCGCATTGAAGAAAGCAGAAAAGGGGGGAACCAGACCCGCGCACAGGGCATTGGTGAAGAACCGGACCTCCGTGACGACCCTATCAAAGGAGGCATGGGACGCAAGCCAGATCGTGGTCCTGCCGCACTCATTGAAAATGGTGGCAAGAGCTGAACGAACCTTGTTCAAGGCTTCAGGATTGAGTATGATTGACCGATCAACGGCGGGGGCCGCCACCGGAGGCGGGCAGGGCAAAGGCGCGGGCTTCTTTCCCTTTTCCTTCTTTGTTGGTGCCATGGTGATGGAAAGAGGGGAGAGCTCGAGCCGGATTGGAGGCGGAGGTTGGAGCTCGAGGAGGAAGGAAGGGTAGGAGGCGTGCAAGCAGTGGAAGGGGAACAACTGTGTGCAACCACGGGTCCGCTTAGCCGGGCGTGTAATGAGGCATCATGGGGAAGCAGAGACGCCCACGTCCAATAAGTCACCACGCGGCGCCCAAGGCCGCAGGCTATTGGGTCCCACGACGCTTCGCACTTTCCCCTTCGCTTCTCTGCTAAGCCAAGTCCGGGCGCGCCTTGGGCTCGGGGGCTGTTGTCGGTGTTCTGGAAATGGGGGTCCCTAGACTTGCCTGCCTGCGGCCTGCGGCGTTGCCCAAGTGGGGGGCTAGTACAGCCCAGCTTCATTAGCTCAAGCTCAAGACCCTCGCGAGGGGCCAAGCCTCACGGGGCGGACGACAGGAAGCTTCCTCAAGAGCAGCCTCATCAGGCAGGCTCGCGAGGAGGTGGAGAGATCAAGGCAAGGGCACCTCGCAAGGATCCCGTGATGCAAGCCATGACAATCGAGACCAGGCGGGCGCCAAGCGGGTGCCGGCCTGCGCAATGACCTTGTTTCCCCTTCGGTGCAAAGGGGGCAAGCACAGGCCAAGGCATCGGGCAAAGGTTACCGTTTCGGTGCAACAAGACCAAGACCAGCAGAACGACAGGATGGATGTCATCATGGAACCTAGGACGGCGTCATTGTCAGAGCCTTTGGCAGCCGAAGACCAACTTTAGTCAGGAAAAGTGTACTAGATGTTGCCCTTCAAAATGGCCAATTGTTGGCGCCCTTCCTGCTCATTATTTGGGAAGAGGCCCAGGGCCTCCCTCTATAAATAGAGCTAGCTACCACAGGGCAGAGGGACGGAATCAATCAGAGAGAGAGAGAGAGAGAAGCGATTGAACTCACCCAAGCAATTCATCGCGCCAGCTCAAGAACAGCCACTCGCGAGGTTGTTCCCCTTTGTATTGTTCATCTTCAGCCCCTGAGGCAATCCACCACACCACACACTGGAGTAGGGTATTACACCAGAATGGTGGGTTGAACCAGTATAAACCTTGTGTCCCTTGTGTGTTCTTCTTTCTAGCTTAGATTCCTTGCGAGCCTTCGAGACGTGAGCTGGTAGGGGAAAGATCTTCGTGCGCACCCCAGTGTTCGAACCTCAAGGGTCTCCCGGAACCCGAAATCCGACACGTGACTCGCCGGCGTCGCCTGTGGCGCCGGCGATGTCGCTCGGCGGCTTCTTCTCCAGGGCCCTCGATTCGGGCGTACAAGGGAAACGGAAACCCAGGCGACGGCTACTCATACCAGGGCTGCGACCCTACCAGGCGACCATGTCGCGGCGGCCGGGGATAGGTCGCTTCATCGGCAGAAGCGGGTCAGGACCCTCTCAGGGGGCCTTTCCCTTCTCTTCCACGGATAACCAGCGGATCGGCGCCGTCAGCATAAGGTGGAGCAAGGGCGAGGAAGAAGAAAAAAGAGAGTAGCAGGAAGGGATGGACTGCGGGGGCTCTCGCCCGTCCGTACTTCTAGTCCGGAGGAGGCCAACCGTCGGCCGCCACGATCTCCGGTAATCATGACCCATTTTTGCATGCAGGGACTTGTCAAGTCGAGCAGTTGCCGAGGTAGCCTGGGGAAGCGAACACGCCCATGTCCAATCAACCGCCACGCGGCGCCCAAGGCCGCAGGCTGATGGGGCCCGCGGCGCTACGCACTTGCCCCTTCGCTTCTCCGCTAAGCCAAGACCGAGCGCTCCTTGGGCCCGGGGGCTACTCTCGGCATTCTGGGAACGGGAGTCCCCAGACTTGCCTGCCTGCGGCCTGCAACGTGGCTCGAATGGTGGCCCAGTATGGCCCGTCTTCATCAGCACAAGACTCAAGACCCTCGCGAGGGGCCAAGCCTCGCGGGGCGAATGGCGCAAGGCTTCCTCAGGGACGGCCTCGCCAAGCAGGCTCACGAAGAGGCGGGCGATCAAGGCAAGATACCTCGCGAGGTGCTCGTGATGCAAGCCATGATGATCGGGATCAGGCGGGCGCCAGGCTGGCGCCGGCCTGCGCAGTGTCCTTGTTTCCTCTTTGGTGCAAAGGGGCAAGCACAGGCGTGGAGTACCGAGGCATCCGGCAAAGGTTGCCATTTCAGTGCAACGAGACCAAGACCAGTGGAGCGGCAGGATGGAGGTCACCGTGGAGCCCAAGACGGCGTCATCACCAGTGCTTTTGGCAGCCGAGGACCAACTTTGGTCAGGATAACTTGTACTATATGTTCCCCTTCAAAATGGTCATTGTTGGCGCCCTTCCCGCTCAATATTTGGGAAGAGGCCCAGGGCCTCTATAAATAGAGCTAGCCACCACAGAGTAGC
>NC_057798.1:398282888-398353635 GCF_018294505.1 Triticum aestivum | reverse complement strand
GTTCATCATCAGCCCCTGAGGCAACCCACCATACCACACACTGGAGTAGGGTATTACACCACGATGGTGGCCCGAACTAGTATAAATCTCGTGTCCCTTGTGTTGTTCATCATTTCTGGCTTAGATCTGACGAGGCGATCGGACGTAGATCGATAGGGGAGAGATCTTCGTGCGCACCCCAGAGTTCGAACCTTAAGGGTCTGTCGGAACCCAACATCCGACACATGGTATTTTCAATTTGCGTAAGGAACGGTCATTGATCCATCAGGCATCTATATTCTATCGAATTTGAGCATGTCTATGTTATTATTCGACACAATTGATCCACATAGTTAGTATTTTGAACTCCAGACAATGCATCGCTTTAGCAATCGAATATAAACATGAGTATAGTTCATGTTGTGTGTGTAAAGCACATTATACATACGAAAGTTACACAATGAACATTATAAATAGCTACCTATGAACTAGCATACATTTGAATTCAACTTAAGGTGGTTTAAAAAAATCGAAATCAACATCAAGTCCATTCAATTATTTGAATTCGATATCATGGCATTTGTAAATCATACCTAAATTATGGGGGCGCCAATATTTGCTCTGATTTTGTACATAATAGCATATGTAGCCGTGTAAAAACTAGATTCAAATTTAGCTCCTCCATTCCAAAATAATCAGTTATAGGATTTTCAAGCTTCAAAATTTCAAAAGAAAGCGGATAATTTAATGAGGTTTTCAAACATACAAAGTCAAATTTAACATTGTCTATTCAGGTCAATCCTCAAAGTTCAAGAGTACTCTAAACGTGAATGCTTGTGTTTCAAAATTTCGACCAAAGTGCCAAAAGAGCCTCTACTCGCCCAAAACCGCATGAGACCAATGTTTGGTAGTACAAGGAAATTACTTTTCTAATAACTCCAACCTGTGAAACCTACCGGCTCGACGTCCAAAGGTCTAAACCGGGGTAGGTTTGTAGCTTCATATAGACGCCACGCAACCGCCTCCGAACAACATTCATACACAATGGTCGCCTAAGCACACATGCGCGCGGCCGAAATCGCTCCTGCCCACTATTTGGGACACCTGGGATTACCATCCTACCCCCGACCCGCAGTAGGTCCGAAATTTAAGAGGGGGGCAAAGTTTGTACTTTCCCCTAATTTCAAACAAGCGGGTCCCATCTTCTGTTCAAAAAAGCCAAAACAAGCACGTCCCAGACCAAAATATGGTTCTCCCTTAGCTCCCCCTCCCCCCTGCCCACCCGTCCGTTTCCCCATTCGTACTCCGTGGGTGCAAAAACTACCTCTCCACCAGCCATGAAACCCCGGCGTCCTCCGTCTGCCACCCCATCCCACCCAGCAACCGCCGCCCTCCTCCATCATGTTGGAGCCGATACCCCGACGTCGTCGTCCACCGCAACCTCAACCGCAATGCCCTCCACGGCTAGTAGTTGAAGCTGAGGCCGAGCCATCCGTACCCGAGCCAGTTCAACCACGTCGTCCTGCACCTCACCGCTGCTGCTCCAACTTCGCCACCGTCCACCGCACCAGAGCTGTTCCTGCTACACTGTCCTTCGCCGCCTCAGATATGCTTCCCCTCCGCCGATACATGGCCATGGCAACACAGTCAACAATTTGGCCATGGGTTCCAAAACGTCGGTTCCCCCAGGAGAAAAAAGAAGATCGCAGCGACATATGGAGGAGACCACACTAGCAACCGGAAAATGGTACTCCTCTTCCCTTATTCATGCAAATCTTACTTGTCTGCTTCCACGGTATTCATCCCGCAGAAGACACTAGTTGACCACTTCTTCTTGATACTAGATGTTCCTAGTAACTCGCGATGCACAAGGTGAGGGAGTCCAGGATTAGGGGGTCCTCGGAAAACCGGACTATATGCTTATGCCGGACTGTTGGAATATGAAGATACAAGACTGAAGACTTCGTCCCGTGTCCAGGTGGGACTCTCCTTTGCGTGGAAGGAAAGCTTGGCAATTCGGGTATATAGATTCGTTTCTCTGTAACCGACTCTGTGTAACCCTAGCCCCCTGTGGTGTATATATAAACCGGAGGGTTTGGTCCGTAGGACAACAACAATCATAATCATAGGCTAGCTTCTAGGGTTTAGCCTCTACGATCTCGTGGTAGATCAACTCTTGTAATACTCATATCATCAAGATCAATCAAGCAGGAAGTAGGGTATTACCTCCATAGAGAGGGCCCGAACCTGGGTAAACATTGTGTACCCCGCCTCTTGTTACTATTAGACTTAGACACACAGTTCGGGACCCCCTACCCGAGATCCGCCGGTTTTGACACCGACATTGGTGCTTTCATTGAGAGTTCCACTGTGTCGTCATGGTAAGGCTTGATGGCTCCTTCAATCATCTACAACGATGCGGTCCAGGGTGAGGTTTTCCTCCCCAGACAGATCTTCGTATTCGGCGGCTTCGCACTGCGGGCCAACTCGCTTGGCCATCTGGAGCAGATCGAGAGCTACGCCCCTGGCCATCAGGTTAGGTTTGGAATCCTAAACTACACTGTCAATATCCGCGGAGACTTGATCTTTGACGGATTCGAGCCCATGATAGGTGCACCATACAGTCGCGACGAGCATGACCTAGATCTGTCGTCAGACGATGTTCAGGAGATCACACCTGCAGCTGCCCTGGCTTTAAATCCAGAGCGGATCGTGCCATTCGAGGATGGGTGGATGGACCCCGCCACGGAGGCCGCACACTCGACGGCGATAGAGCTAAACACAGATTCCACTTCCAATAAGGTATGTGTCATCGGACCCTCGGACTCGTCTCCGGCCATAGGCTCCGAACCGCGTACATCTCTGCCCATCGGATCTGACTGGGCACCGACCATGGAGTTTAGCTCTAGGGACATCTTTCAGCACTCGCCCTTGGGTGACGTGCTAAATTCATTAAAATCTCTCTCCCTGTTAGGAGACTCTTGGCCGAACTATGTTTGTCTTGTGTGGGAAGCGGACGGCGAAGGAATTCGTTACCCACACACCACCCACTTAATAGCCACGGTCGACGACTCAACCGACATGCTTGATTTCGACTCCAAAGACATCGACGATATGGATGATGATGCCGGAGAAGAACAGGAACCACCGCCGACAAGGCGCTGGACAGCCACCTCATCATATGATATATACATGGTGGACACACCCAAAGAAAACAATGGCGAGGAACAGAAGGATGCAATGGAGGATAATCCTCTTGAGAAGCAACCAAAGCGCCGATGTCAGCTGCGCCGTTCTAAATCCCACCATAGCAAAAACAGTGATAACGGCACAACAAAGAATAATACCCCGGACGACTCTAAAGATAACGATGACCCCATGGACCCAGCGATGGAGTAGGATGAGCCAGGGGACGACGAACAGAGTCCGGGGCCGCTGCTCAATCACAGCGATGCCAAAGACAGAACTTATAAACCTATCTCCGGAGAGGAGAATAGTCTAGACGACGATACACACATCATCCCGGAAAAGCATTTGGAACAAGAGCACCTCCACAGATGGCTTATTACCACCGCGAGGAGATTGAAGAAGCAGAAGCAACGGCTAAAAGCCGCGCAGGATACGCTCAACCACAGATGGAAAAAAGTGCTTGACACTGACTAAATATACGGCGGTGATCGCCACACAAAGAGCTACCCAAAATGCAAGTTGTTGCCCGAATTCGACAACGAGGCTATCGCGCCCATTCCGCCGAAGAACAATATGGCCGATCTACCGGACCGACCACCCTGTGGCCGAGACAAAGTGGCTAATGACGCCGCACACAAGTCAGTACACGATCTACGTGAGCACCTAGACAAAAGAGCCGGTATGGCCAGGTCCATCTATGGATCTAGGAAGCATGCTCCTACGCAAGATCACGGCCACCAAACCGACTATACTGATCGAATACCAGCTCAGAATCAACATCGAACACTACATCCGTCGGACGCATGCCACAACACATCCAAATACAGGGGTGCCGCACACCCCCTGTGCTTCACCGATGAGGTGCTGGATCATGAATTTCCAGAGGGGTTTAAACCCGTAAACATCGAGGCATACGATGGAACGACAGACCCTGCAGTCTAGATTGAGGACTTTATTCTTCACATCCATATGGCTCGCGGAGACGATCTCCACGCCATCAAATACATGCCCCTCAAGTTGAAAGGACCAGCTCGGCACTGGTTGAAAAGCCTCCTCGAAAATTCAATTGGAAGTTGGGAGGAACTCGAGGACTCTTTCAGGGCTAACTTTCAAGGGACCTATGTCCGACCTCCGGATGTAGACAATTTAAGTCACATAATCCAATAACCCGGAGAATCTGCCCGTAAGCTTTGGAACAGATTTCTCACCAAGAAGAACCAAATTGTCGACTGTCCGGTTGCTGAAGCCCTAGCAGCTTTTAAACACAGCGTCTGGGACGAATGGCTTGCCAGACACCTCGGCCAGGAAAAGCCGAGGACAATGGCAGCCTTAACAACTCTTATGACCCGCTTTTGCACGGGAGAGGACACTTGGTTGGCCCGCAGCGGCACCAGCGACCCAGGCACATCCGAAATCAGGGATGGCAATGGGAAGACACGACGCAATAAAAACAAGCATCGAAATAATGAAGACAACCCAGACAACACAGTGGTAAACGCCGGATTCAGGGGCTCTCGACCCGATCAACGGAAAAAGCCATTTAAAGGCAGCAGAGATGGACCATCCAGCCTAAATAAAATTCTAGACAGATCCTGTCAGATTCATGGCACCCCCGAGAAACCTGCAAATCACACCAACAGAGAATGCTGGGTCTTTAAGCAGGCCCGCAAGCTAAACGCCGAACACAAGGGGAGGGAGCCGCCAAGTGAAGACGAGGACGAACCTCGCCAGCCGAACACTGGGGGACAGAAAAAATTTCCACTAGAGGTCAAAGAAGTGAACATGATTTATGCAACCCACATACCAAGGAGGAAGCGCAAACGCGCACTCCCAGACATATACGCTGTAGAGCCCGTCGCTCCCAAATTCAACCCATGGTCAGCCTACCCGATCACTTTCGATTGCAGGGATCATATGACTAGTATCCGGCATGGAGGTTCGGCTGCCTTGGTGCTCGACCCAATAATTGACATATACCATCTCACCCGAGTCCTCATGGACAGCGGTAGTAGTCTTAATCTGATATATTAGGACACTGTCCGCAAGATGGGGATAGACCCGTCAAGAATCAGCCAAAGCAATTCTACCTTTAAAAGAGTAATACCAGGCGTAGAGGCCCGCTGCACGGGCTCTCTAACCATAGAGGTTGTATTCGGTTCTCCCGACAACTTCCGAAGCAAAGAACTAATCTTCGACATCGCTCCATTCCGAAGTGGCTATCATGCACTACTCGGAAGAACGGCCTTCGCTTGTTTCAATGCAGTACCGCATTAAGCTTACCTTAAACTTTAGATGCCCGGTCCACATGGCGTCATCACAATTAGCAGAAACACAAAGCATTCCCTGTGTGCGGAAGAATATGTGGCGGCTCTAGCAGCCGAACCACTGAACAGCCTCTCCAACCCAAAGTAACTAATCGGTCATCGAGACCACGGACACGGCTAGACGTGTCCGGCGCACCACTAGTTGTAAACAGCCCAGATAAACCTGAGCTTGATTAATGGCTAGGCCCCCACAAGTGGTGCTAGGGGCTGCCCGCATGCAAAGGGTCCATAGTTCGGCTGAACCCTATTAATACTCAATAGATCGAACTCTCAAGGTTCATTAAGAATAATCAACTTTTCGCATGGTCACACCAAATTATTTCACCTAGGTTTTTTCTTTCTTTTTACAGATAACTACCGTGCTATACCCTTCCAGGATACGGCACAATGGAGACAAAGGCGCAGACGTGTAGCAGGGCCCCGTTCCAAGGTTTCTTTTTAGATTAAGACCCTGTGTAAACCTTTTTATTGTCTCTTGTTTGCTCACGCCCTCCTGGTACTTAAAACGACCAAGAGGGATACCGACGTTATCGGCAAGCTTATTATTTACCAATCTAAAATAGATGTAACAAGGGCAACAACCAATGTGTTTTTGGGATCTTTGCTCTCACCACAGCCGCTCTTTCGTCAAGCCAGATTAATGCACGTACTTGGAAATTCAAGGCTCATTATCAAGGGAGGTACTCAGCCCAGTATATGTTGTAAACTCCGAATACCTTGAGGAGTGTTCGGTGTCGCAAGTTTGGCCTTATATGCATCAACTCCGAATCATGTCTTGGTTCAATAGTTGGGTTTGCCCGGCTGCCGTGTTTTGCTACCTTACGTTCTGCTCTATCGGCTAAGGTGGCACCAGGAGAACTACTGCGATTGTGCCCTGGTTCATCCAGATGAGCACCTCAGTAGAGAAAGCCGAAAACTGACTGCCATGATAAAGCAAGAGACTAGTCAACCACTCGATGACTCAGCGGAATCTTCGCGATTCCTCCGCATTAGCGAAGGACCGGTTTCCCGGTCATGTATGTACACGCACCGTATTCGGATAAACGCGGACATACCAGGGGCTATATAGTAGCCCCACCATCAAACTCCTATGGCTAAGTGAAAGTGTTAAAGCTATATAGTCCGATTGCCTCGTTCGCCACGCTACCACCTCCTTAATGGACAAAGAAGTTGGATAAAGTGTGGTTACGCGCTTTGCTGAACACCCCCACATTATATGCGAGGGGGCTAAAGCTGATGACTGCAAACTTTTAGGTTATATACATATATATACATCAGTGGCCGCACAGGAGGCACTACAATACTTTATGGGAAAAAGTATAAATATAGCCTTTATTATTAAAAAGCATTGTTTTTACAATCAAGATACATGTCACTGGAACATGGGATTCTTTGAGCACTAAGCCTCTATTAAACGGGCACCTTCTAAGACTTCTTCAAAATAGTGCTCGGGCGAGTCCTGGCCTCCGAGCGAACCCCTGGTTGCGATATTGGTGGCCCTCATCTTCACCCAATACTTCTTAACACAGGCAAGAGCCATCCACGCACCCTCTATGCACGCCGTCCTCTTGACAGCGTCGATATGCGGCACAGCACAAATAAATCGCTGCACCAAACCAAAATAACTATCCATACTTGGTTCCTTCGGCCATAGATGGTCCACGACAGCCTTCATGGCAAGCCTGGACAACCTATGCATCTCGGCCCACTCGGCCATTTGCTCACTCAACAGCAGCAGACGCCTTGGATTACTGAACTGCGACCAGAATAATCTTTCCACCTCATGATCTTTTCGATATTTGAAATACTCAGTCGCATCAGCAGCACTCTTTGCTAAATCCAAGTATGCGTTTGTAGAACTCTGCAATTGATCAAGAGGAGCATACTTCGGATTGCCAAACTTCGTTCGCAATAAAAATGGCTTCCCAGCCGCGATATCACCAGCTTGCCGAAGCTCCTCCTGTGCCGCTCTGATTTCGGAGTGAGTTTCCTTTGCTGCTTGCAAGGCCTTCTTTAGGTCAGCCATCTTCGTTTGGTTCTCCCTTTCGAGGAGCTCATATTGGCTGGCGGCATTTTGCAACTCAAGAGCCATGTTGTCTATTTTATCCTCACTTTGGCGATGAGCAGCCTGTTCGGCTTTTAATTCTTTGGCTGCCTTCAGGGCGGCCGCATCACTTCTCCTGGCTTGCTCCTTGGCCTGGGCAAGTTTTGCCCGATGGGTCTCCATGGCGGCAGCTCCATCTGCAGTCAAAGCACACTATAAATACTAGCATCATGCTCTTATTAATATTTGCTGACCACCCAAATATACATACCCTGTGCCTCGTCAAGCTGCCTGTTCACAAGCGTGATGTCCGCATCTACCACGTCAAGTTGCTGCCTTAGTTCGGCAAATTCAGCAGTCCGGTCAACCGCCGGATCTGCAGCCGCCTACACACAAAAGCAGCGCTATCGTTACTTGAGACTATGATCCTCTGCTCGCCTCATCCGGACGGCGACCAGAGTCTCAGGGGCTACTATCTATAGAAAGCACACCTTGCATGTACGGTACAATCAAAAATATATATATCACTTCGCGTAACTCAAAGCCTCTTAGCAGGCTCCTAAAAGCTTCATTTAACCCGCTTTTCGCGGATGAAATCCTCTCCACCACCGTACCCATTAGGGTACGATGTGCCTCTGATATATCCGCTTGCTGCAGCAGACCCATCAATGTGTCCGGTTGTACATCAGACAATCCGGGGATTTTTCTATTGGTCTCCTTAGGAACCGAGAACTCCGGACTTCGGGTGGCCGAAGAGTTACCTTATGGCCTTTGCAGATCAGGAGAGATCCTCCGGGACGACACCTCAGGGTCGTCCGCCTCATGAGGCGGGGAAGGAGGAGGAGGCGTTTTGCTCTCCATCATCTCCGGAAGAAGATATCCCGAGGACGAACATTGTTGAGAAGGGCTATTAGCCGGACTGCAAAAACATATGTCTCGGTTGTTATTCTCAGGAAAAGAGCGGGGCATGCTTACTAAAGTGCCTTTGTTCACTTAAGGCTCAGTCGATGGCTGGACCCCTTGTGGGCGCTGTGCCGTAAGGATGCCCTCCAGGGCAGGGCCCCCTGGTGAAGGTTTCTTCCCTCGTTTGGAAACCTCCGTTTCCAAGCCTTCAGGGCCGGTCCTTTTCTTCTCGTGGGAAGAGGGGATTCTAGATTCTCCTCCCTGATCATCCTCCAACACGGGGGCACTAATTCCCCTGGTTAGGATGTGTAATATACCTCCAGCATGAAGCCCACTTTTGGCTTCCCTATTCCTCCCCTCATCCTCCCCTGATGGCACTTGATATGGTGCGCGAGCCAACATCCTGGTTAGTACAGGATCCGGCAAGCCTTCGGGAAGAGGGGCCGAACACCTAATCCTCTCCGCCTTTCTTATCCAGTCCTGGCCAAGGGTGGTTTCTCAGGATAATGTTGTGACAAATATAATGACATTATGTTCGGTCGCGGAGTTACTTACTTAGGTATCTGGACGGTTGCAGTTGAGACCCGCATCCTCTATTGTGTCCGAACACTTTATTCGTGATCCGAAGAATAATCAATACATCCCTTCGAGCATCACGCCGAGGAAGTGTTGAATGGTTCGCGGTCCTCTGGGTTGAACTCCCACATACGGAGAGATTGACGTTGGCATGGCAGGACCCGACGAACTAGCATTACTTGAATTACTTTGACGAGACTGATGTCCCTCTTGACGAGATCTCGGATGCGGCTTTGCAATGTCAGCACATCATTAACTGGTCCCCAGTCCAGCCCCTTGTTGATCCATGATGCAAGCTGTGGCAGAGGGGCAGAGCGAAAGGCCAGGTTGGCTGCCCACTTTGCACCTCGGGGTGCTGTGATATAAAACCACTCCCGTTGCCATGGGTCAAACACCTCCGGGAAGGAACCCTTTGGCCATAAGGCATCGGGACCCTTGCTTATTACAACGCCTCCGCACTCTGCGTGTCGCCCGTCGATCATCTTCGGCTTCACATTGAAGGTCTTGAGCCATAAGCCGAAGTGTGGGGTAATGCGGAGGAAGGCCTCGCATACAACGATGAACGTCGAGATGTGAAGGAAGGAATCTGGAGCTAGATCGTGAAAATCTAGCCCGTAATAGAACATGATCCCTCCAACGAAGGGATGAAGACCGAAGCCTAGCCCTCGGAGGAAGTGGGAGATGAATACGACACTCTCGTTGGGTTCGGGAGTAGGGATAACCTGCCCTTGAGCAGGAAGCCTGTGAAGGATTTTGGCGGTCAGATACCTAGCCTCCCTAAGCATCTTGATGTCCTCCTCCGTGACGGAAGAGGCCATCCACTGGCCTTGAAGGTTGGATCCGGACATGGTTGAAGGTCCGGAGCGCTTAGACTAAACCTTGGGTGTTGGAACTCGAGGTGGGAGAAGGGAAGGATCAAGCGTGGAAAGAAAAGGACAGGTCTCGACCTCTTTTTAAAGAGGATGAATGTCAAGCGTCCTCCACGCGGCCGTTTGAAACTTGCCTAAACCAAGGAGTCATACTAATGGGACGGTTGGGTTACCCACACCCGTGTTAATGAGAATCCCGTGATAAGGGGACACGATCTCTGCTTCGACAAGACGTGCCAATAACACCACCTCGCAAGTTGTGTAGTGGCGGGTTGGGAAAAACGGTTTGAATAAATACCGGGCCACGACGTGATGTCACGCTAAGCAAAAGTTGTCAGCAGATTAGATTTGTGAAATATTGTGCTCTCTACGGTGGTATGTGGAATTTGTTTTGCAGAGCCGGACACGATTCTTGTGTTCAAAATCTTCTTTGGAGTATTCGGAGAAGGAACCCGCCTTGCAATGTTGAAGACAATCTGCGCGCCGGACTCATCATCATTGAAGCCTGGTTCAGGGGCTACTGAGGGAGTCCAGGATTAGGGGGTCCTCGGACAGCCGGACTATATGCTTATGCCAGACTGTTGGACTATGAAGATACAAGACTGAAGACTTCATCCCGTGTCCAGGTGGGACTCTCCTTTGCGTGGAAGGCAAGCTTGGCAATTCGGATATATAGATTCCTTTATCTATAACTGACTCTGTGTAACCCTAGCCCCCTCTGGTGTCTATATAAACCAGAGGGTTTGGTCCGTAGGACAACAATAATCATAATCATAGGCTAGCTTCTAGGGTTTAGCCTCTACGATATCATGGTAGATCAACTCTTGTAATACTCATATCATCAAGGTCAATCAAGCAGGAAGTAGGGTATTACCTCCATAGAGAGGGCCCGAACCTGGGTAAACATTGTGTCCCCCACCTCCTGTTACCATTAGCCTTAGACGCACAGTTAGGGACCCCCTACCCGAGATCCGCCGGTTTTGACACCGCACAAGGTTTCTCCTCATATACTATTTCACCTTAGCTAGAGGTCCGTCGCCCCCCTAGATTTCTATTTCTGGTCAGTTGATTCCCAATTAACGGAAGCATTCCCCGGCGTAATGGGCGCTAATTCTCCTATTATGCTAGGGAAGCAGTGCATCAGTGTTTATCTTAGGGGCGGGTGGGGCCTAGAGCTACTGGCGCCCGATCTAGAGGTCGGCTGAGATTAAAGGGATGGCCTCGGAGCACTGCCAAACATGGCAGTGGTGTGAGGTCAAGGGGAGGGCGGGGCGGCGGAGGCAGGGGTCTGGGCCGATGGTCGCTGGCGGTTCGAGAAAGATCATCAACAGTGACTAGCGGGAGGTAGACGAAGGCCATCTGCCCGTTCCTTATAGATCGGATGGTTCTAAAAAATTCGACTAACCTATTTATTTTTAGTCGACTGTTGTCTTGATATGACCACATGTGCTGGTGTGCTGGAGGAGTACCTGAATTTCATGTGCTCATATATTACAAAATCATACGTAGTAGAATCTAATTTTGTTTGCCATGCAATGTTGTAGAGCTATCATATGTTTCCTGTCATTTATTTTTCAGCCACCTGCTATCTGCTACTTTTACAGTGCACTAGTTCTGCACACACTTCACCCATACTCTCACTATTGTGTTTTTATGCAAGGGTATTTTAGAGTCTGCCTCGAGAGAAGCAGAAAAGAAAAGAGAAGTCGCTCCAGCTTGGTATGCGGGTAGGCAAGGCACGTTACAACGCTATAAAGGGTGCAGTGTCAGCAGATGGAGATGGTAAACATAGCTCTGGAGTTGATGACCTCGCTCGCAATGAACCACCATCCCAGGTGCTTGCTTTAACTTCGCGGTGTCATATGTGGTTGCATGTTCCATATGGTGTCTAGCTTGTATTCGAAAGGCCGAGTTTAGTCTTTATTAAGATAAGGAAAGATATTTTTTACCTGAACCACCATCCCGTGAGCACCAGAAGACAAATAGCTAGTTAGGGCACTAGCCGAGCCAGTAACAAGCCCAGCACAGACAGGCATCACCTGGAAGCCAACTAAAAAGCCATAATGTTGGAGAAGCAGCCCGCCTCCCACCAGGCTCTCACGTCCTAGATGATCATGCTCACCACTCCAGTCGGATGTCTAGCTTGTATTGCTTCCAATTTGGTTAAATTGCATCTACTTAGCTTACACATTATACCTTTGAATATGACATGCCTTTCTATTTTTGGTACATACTAGCACATCTGTCTATTAACCATGTTCTTACATCAAACTAATGTTCTTGTGTATCCCTCATCAATCACTTATGATGACGCAGTCAGGCAAGTGGACTACTACTCATTTAAAGAATGCAGCGTCAGCCTCCCGGCATGATTCTCAAGAAACAGCAAGGCTAGATGAAGATAGTGAACATAGCTTTGTAGTTGATTACCGCATTTCCCCTACACTAGCATCGCAGGTGCTTTCTCTAACTTGGCAGTGTGATATGTGGTTGCATGTTGCATCTGGTGTCTAGATTGTAATTCTTCCAATCTGGTTAAACGGCATGTGCTATTCTTCTTAGCTTATACACTATACCTGTTAATGTAACATGCCGTCCTGTATTTAGTACATAGTACATTTGTCTATTAAGCATGTCCTTACATAAAACTATTGTTTTTTATCCCGCATCAATCAATATGACGAGACACCTTTAGTATATGCAGTGCGATATTAGTTGCATCTTTCATATGATTTATAGCATGTGCTGCTTCTAATTTGTTGAAATGCCATTTATGATGGGACGCTTTTAACTTGGCAGAGTCATATTGGTTGCATCTTTCATGTGGTGTCTTGCTTGCATTGCTTCTGATTTGTTGGAATGGTTTCTGCTTAGTTTACACAAATAGTTGTGAAAACGCCATGCCTTCCTGTTTTTCATACAAATTACATCCTGGTATCATGTGTTTGCCTTACATCAAAGTAGTGATTGTCAGTATCATGCATGAATGAGTTCTGAAGAGAGAATTTTATTACTTTTTCTTGTTTGTTTTACTTGACAATTCAAAATCAATAAAGCGGAAGAAAGTTAGCAAGGCAGCGGATAAAGGTGCTCCTTCCAAATGGAGGTCCTCTACAGATTCTACTCCTCCATCCCCCCAAGGTGATTTGCAAGACAACACATGCATACACACTCAACGTAGCTGTGTTGATGATGAGCATGTCTCCCCTAGTGCACCATCACCGGCGCTCTCTCTAACTTGGCACTGTTATATGTGGTTGCATGTTATGTGTGATGTCTAGCTTGTATTGCTTCTAATTTTGTTGAATTCCATCTGTTTACTTTACACATTATACTTGTGAATAAGACACGTGTTCCTGTTTCTAGAACATACGATATCTGTCTATCACACCATGTTCTTACATCAAATTACTACTGTTGTGTAACCTGCAACAATCACTTATCATAAGACATGTTTGACTTGGGAATGTGATATAGGTTACATCTCGCATTCTTTTCTAGATTGTACTACTAATTTGTTGAAATGGCACTTATGACGAGACAGTTTTAACTTGGTAGAGTGATATTCGTTGCATCTTTCATATGGTGTCTAGCTTTCATTGCTTCTAATTTGTTGAAATGCCTTCTCCTTAGTTTACACATCATAAGCTGTGAATATGCAATGTTGTGAATATGCAATGGCACTAATGACGAGAGACCTCTAACTTGGTAGTGTGATGTTGTTTGCATCTTGCATATGATTTATTTCTTGTAATGCTTCACATTTGTTTAAACGCCATTTATGATGAGATATTGTTAACTTGGCAGAGTGTAACATCCCAAATTTTCAATTTCGAATGCTATACACTAGATCATCAATGCATTTCATATTTTATTGCTTTTGGCTTGATCTAGAAATTCTACGCAACTCAAGGACCCTCGGAGAGAGTTGGGGATTTTGTTATTTTCATATTTTAGTTTTCTCAAATTTTGAAAATAGGATCATTTGATTTTATTTATTTTATCTCCAATTATTTCAATTATAAAAATATGAGAGAGGGAATAAAATGACTTTCCCAAAATAAAGAAATATTGAGGATTTAATAAAAAAATCAAATAATTTTATTTTGCAGTTTTCGCTATTTTATTTGAATTTAGGAAAAATTGCACGTTTTCAAAACTGCATTTTAGAGCCAAGAAAATGTTCATCTCGTTCTAAATATTTTATTTAGACAGTAAAAATTTATTTTAGCATTTTTAGATTTTTATTTATTTATCTAGGATTTTTTTTCTGTTCGCCGGAATTGTTTTTTAAAAAAAAACTCGCGCGCGCCCGATTGGGCCGAGGCCCAGCCGAGCCGGCCCGCCTCCTCGCGCCGCCGTCACCGCCGCCGACTCGGACGGAGTCCGAACCGGACTCCTCCTCCGCCGCCTTGCCCCCTCCCCCAAGCCTCCACCCCCTTCTTTATATACCGCCCCACCCCGCCGCCCAAGCTCGCCGCCGCCGTCGGGAACCCGCCGCCGCCGACGCCCACAGCCCCGTCGCCCCACACCGCCTCCCCTCGCCCCGCCGGAGCCGCCCGGCCCCTCCGAAGCACCTCACCGGAGGTATACGCCGCCCGCCGCCGTGGTCCGGTTTTTTTAAACCCGATCCGGGTTTTTTAGAAAACCCTAGTTTTCGTTTTTTTAGAATAGATCGGTTTATTTATTTAGCGAGCGTTCGCTCGTTCGTTCGTTTTAACAGACAAGTTCATTGTTTAGTTTCAGTTAACGAACGTTCGTTCATTAATCTGTTCGTCAGTGTTTTCTTTTTCTCGGATTTTCCGCGATTATTTCTGATCGCGATTTCTGATCCGATTTTCGTTCTAGTATAACTTTTCGCTCGTTTATCGGAATCACGTGATTCAAGCGCCTAGAGTTTCGTCTCAAAACCCTCTTTCCGTTTAACCAACTCAAACAAGTTTTTGCTTCTGTAAAATTTGACTTAGGTCTAGATTAGTAAACGAAGCTTGTTCCTTTCGCCGTTTGACTTTTTTTGTTTCTTTTGATTTGTTTCTTTTTGCAAACCGGAGTTCTTAAGTTGAACTTTCTGGTAAGTTCTCTTATTTGAGTTTTACCTGTGCATTAGTTGAGTACTTATTGTATGCTTGTTTGTTTGCGATAGAGTACCCGGAGTGCGCCGCTTGCTACTTCGAATCTCTAGGTTTCACGGATTATCAGCAAGGCAAGTAACACTTTGATCATATCTCTTTCATACCCAGTTTTATTGCATTAGATCAATCCTCAAACAATTGTATGATTAGGATCTGATTAATATGTGGGCTTTGGGAAGTAGATGAGGTAGTACCTATTACCTGTTTTATTATCAAACCCTTGGGAGTTACTTCTACGTTTGCTTATTATGCCATGCTATGCTAGTAGACGTGGATTGGGTGAGTGTATCCATGATAGATGTGAGATTGTTATTTAATGGTTTATTTAAGGTGGCAACTTAAACACACATCTGGGTGGATTGAGGCACCTGGGTATTCCAACGATTGTCTGTTTCTCTTTATGGACCGCCGCCCAGGCTCAAAGGGATCATGAGATTATTCATGCTAGAAACTTCTGTGTGCAGCCACAAGCTACAATGGGCTCTAGCATAGTTGATTAAGTCGTGTGAACTCTTACAGTGGTAGACTAGCAGATGTAGGGGATGTAGGTTGGTACTATCTACCCGATCGTAAGGTGCAAACGCTTCTGAAAGACTATGTCTCGGTAATCCATTTCTCAAACATCATGTAGTGCGATAATCCCAATGGAGGAGATTGAGTCTTGTGGGGAAAAGTGCGCAAACCTCTGCAGAGTGTATAAAATAATCATGGTTAGCCGTGTCCTCGGTTATGGACATTTTGAGTATCTAGTCCTTGGATTATCATGTGAATCTCATCATGTTACTTTAATTAAATTTTGTTGGGTTTAATGATGTTGTTTATTTGGGATTGAGAGGATGTCTATCTTCTCAATGTTTAACAACCACCATGATAGTTAAATAAAATTTATTCCTTTGCAGTAGGGAAAAATTGGCTTTCTGCAAAACTGTAACCATAGAGCTTTACACCAGCCATATATGCATGTAGTATAGCATTATTCTTTCATTACTCTCTATGTGTTACATTGCCAGCATATTCCATGTGCTGACCCGTTTTCGGGCTGCAACGTTCATGTTGCAGACTTTTCAAACGATGAGTAAGGTGCCTTAGGTCGTGGTTTTATACTCAGTGATGTCGTTGGAGTTGATGGACTCACTTATCTTCCAAGCTTTCCGCTGTTATCGTCATTAGATGGCCTTAAGCCATATTTATTGTAATAAGTTCTCTTTTGAGACATTCGATGTAATAAGTGTGTGATTGCTACTCTGTTATAAATCCTTCGAGTACTGTGCGTGTCAGCATTACTGATCCAGGGATGACAATGATGCACAAAGACTTGACAGTCTGAGGTCTGGTCGCTACACAGAGTGATATTTGTAGCATCTTTCATATGGTGTCTACCTTCCATTGCATTGCTTCTAATTTAGTGAAATGTCTTCTGCTTAGTTTACACATTATAGTTCTGGTTATCTCTTCTGTCCTGTTTTTCATACATATTACATCCTCCTATCATGTGGTTGTCTAACATAAAAGTTCAGTTTGTCTATATCACGCATCAATTTGTTGTGAAGAACTAAATTGTTATTCATTTTTCTTGTCGGCTTGACTTAACATGGGACAAAGAAAGAGGAAGAAACACAGAATGGCAGGGAATGGGAAGCGGAAGAATCCTGCAGATTCTGCTGGTACTGATGGTGCAATAGAAGGTCAAAGTCCAGCGAAAAATCCTACAAATATGGTATCCCATGGTACACGAGCTGCAGAAAAAGACAAACAGAAACAAATAGCTGCCACCAAACAAGAAAGACAGCCCTAGTTCTTGCAACACCTTCCACGGTACTACCAGTTGCACGAGTTACTCATGCGTCAGCTGAGCTAGCAGCACGTTCCCAAGCTCCCTTGCCACCTGACACTACTTCCCAAGCACTCTTGACAAAAGACGAGTTGGCAAGATCAGATGAACCTTGTGAGCTTCGACAATAAGAAGGTAGTTGCTCGAGTCAAGTTACAGTTGCATGCTTCTTTATATGTAGTCCCACAGTTTGATGTACACTAACACTTCCTATGTTCATTGTTGGACTAGCACCTAGGCACAAGAGGAAACAAACATCAGGGATAATGCTCGATAGGTTAACTAAATCTAGAGGAGGAAGAATGGAGATCTGTTTTGAGGCAGGTTTAAATAGGCCACGTGATGCTACAGAGTCAGCCAAGTTAGTATCAGAGGTAGCAGTTGCCATTAGGTGTCATGTACATATCCTCCCAACATGGATTCAGTATAGGAATGACAAAGACGAAATCCAGTTCAACACCTTCCTCGACCATTTATCTGTAAGTATGGTTATGTATGGAAACTAGTAATATCGTCTTGCTTTGTCCCATACTTTCTAGGTTGCTGATAATGAGACTCCCATAATTTTCAACAGATGAGGTTCAAGTTGGATAGCCAAGATGATGCAACCATACAAGCTTGCACCCACATTTTCAAGTCTGCTCTGTGACAGTATCGGTATAACTTGAGGAAAACTCACTTTGAAGGCAAGGCTAACAGTGAACTTGCCCAAACATCTCTAGTGGAAAATATATCGGATGAAGACTGGAGAGGCCTCGTTAAACACTGGTCTGATCCAAAGTATAAGGTACATTATATATATGTGTGATCACATCACATGTTGAAGTCCTATTTACGCATGTGCCACACAAATCTATCTTCTTGTAGGTGAACTATTCAAAGAACAAGGCCAACCGTACGAAAGTGAAATTCCAACAGATGACAGGATCTCGTAGCTATATTGCACACTGCGAGGCTCTTGTAATTAGCTGTTGTTTCACTCTTTTCGTTGTACCATATTATCAAATCTATATTGACTTGTTCCAAATGCAGAGGAAAGCCTGCAAGGACCCAAAAGTACCTGACCAAATGTTGTGGAAATCTTCAAGGACTGTCACACCAGCAAGAAGAAGGGCATTACTACACCAGCAAGGCCGCTGTTGTAAGTCCTTAATCCTCATGCCTTTTAACTACTACTTACTCTGACTTGTGCCTTGAACTGCATGGTTTGCAGCCAATGTCTATTACTCTTTTCAATTTTATACACAATTGTCTTAGCGTATCATCGCACCTTACAAGGTTTAAAAGAGAGCAGTGATGTTCCTTTGATCTTGACCTGTAATCTAGTTCCATGATGGACTTTCCAAGACAATGTTACAATTGCCTGTTTGTCTGTTCTCAGTTGTTTTGTGATATGAATGATGTCATACTATGCTTACCGTATTATAAACTTTGTCTCTTTATCCTTAGCCCTCAATACAATGTGAAGAAATAGACAATACATTAGCGATGGTACATGGTCATATGTTTGGAACCTGGTTTTATTATCTACTTTGGAATAAAATACAACTAATATTTTACATGGGTTCACTAGAATAAGTTCTGTATATAGACCAAAGCTATTTTGTTTGGTTTTGCTGCCTCCTTAATATCTTCTGTTCTGGTACTACTAATGTAAAAACTCAAATTTTCAGCAAGCTATGGAAAAAATGGTGGAACCGCCACCTTCTGAAGGTGGCGAGGCAACTATAAGCGCAATGTCAGCTCTTGCTGCAGTGGGTCAGTACATGTCCACTAACAGTGCCAAAAGCATGTTCCTGCGTAATACTAGGTTGGTTGTTAAGGCGATCTCGTCCAAACTGCATCATGATCAAGATATGCAAGCTCAAAACAATGCTATATCTGCGCTCCAGACACAAGTCCATTCCCTAGCAGAGACCCTTTGTGAAACAAGGAGAGACATTGTTCGATGTCGTCAAGATATGCATGGTTTTGAAACTAGACTATCAGACATTTGCTATGTTGTTCAGGAGCCTAGGAGAAATGAAGGCGAAGGTTATGGTGCTCCATCGGACAATACAGCATGAAAACATAATAGTCAGGTCAAATGAACTGAGCTTCTGAACTTCTGGTGGTGCATTTATCTGCTAGATTGTTAACTTTTATGCCAACCTTCCTTTGTTTTATAGTTGTAATTTGTTTTGGTGTGATACAAAATTTGTTCTTAACATGCAGCCATCGGCTGAAGAAAACAGCAAGCCATTTTTGTATAGTGTAGGGTGTTCCATATATTTGCACTGGTGGCGATCTTTGATGCCGAGTGGATGTAATCTGTGCAATCACCTTAATAGCCTAGCATTAGTTTCGGTCTTATTTATTTCCTAGTCTTCTTTTTCCCTGGTTTGCTAGTGGCCGCAATAACCATGGGCCATATACGGACCGTGGTAGCCTTGACCCTGCTACGGGCTGTAGGATCCATGGGTCTCCTACGGGTCATCGATAAATGGGCCTCCAATAGGGCCGTAGAATCGGTGGGCCTCAGGTCGTCGGATAAATGGGTCTACATGGGCCGTAAACGGGCGTAATTGCTATCGTCCCCGCACTGTAACAGGCCGGAGGACAACAAAGGCTTAATTCTGTCACATGCATAACGGGTCGTTAATGGGCCGGAATATAGGACGAGCTAGAAATGGTGCAACGGGTTAACAGGACAGAAACGGGCCGACTCTTGCCACGGGGCGAATTTGGCCCATTAGGGGAACATGCCAGTAACAGGCCGGAAGTAATCGAGGGCCGGAAAGGAGCCCAAGAACATATGGGCTGTCAATAGGCCCAAAGCTAACACGGGCTAGAAACGTCCCATGTGAATCACGGTCCGTTAACGGATACAAAGAAATTTATTGTTCATTATGGGCTAGAGTCACCGTGGGCCTCTAAAGGGCCTAAAGATACGAAGGCCTCATATGGGCCGAAAGACGTCGTGGGCCATACATGGGCCGAAAGTGAAACGGGCTGGTGTTATATTCGACGGCCCACATGACGTTGTTGGGCCAATTTCTGTTAGGCCCTAACGGGCCATGAGTTACCGGGCCGTAAAATGGGCTATTTGCAAAGAGACCGTTAACAGGCTTTTCATGGGCCAGCCCGTTAACTTTTGACCAAGTCAAATGGGCCGGCTTTGTAAGCTAAATGGGCCAGTGGTGGGCCGTCGCATGTGTCAACATATCATAGGCGCCTATCTGACCCACTAATGAGCTGGCACGTGTTTCATCCGGCCAATCAGAATTTTACACGTGGAATTTCCCATTGGTCCGGGCTGTTAACGGGTTATCGGATCCAAAACCCGACCCGATATCTTAACGGCGTTCCGTTATGGTGGATGCCACGTGTCGGTCACCCTTGATGAAAGCACTTCTCTGACGTGTGATTTATCGTCATGGAAGTGGACACTTCCGTGATGATAATTTTGGTAATGTCATGGAACACTTCTATGACAGCACATGTATGACTATCTTGATTCTGTCATAAAATCGTCATGGATGTACATGCATGACAAAAAACGCGACCTACTATGACAAACATGTATCATCACGGAAGTGTATTTTTTTGTAGTGACTAGAGAGATTCCATAGCTTAAAACATTTAAGTGAAGCACATAGAGCAATTCTAACAAATCATAGCATCATTTTGGCTCTCTCAAATAGGTGTGTCCAGCAAGGATAATTATGACAAACTAAAAAGCAAACAAGAAAAGACTCAAATAATACAAGACGCTCCAAGCAAAACTCATGATATGTGACGAATAAAAATATAGCTCCAAGTAAAATTACCGATGGTTGTTAGAAGAAACAGGGGATGCCTTCCGGGGCATCACCAAGCTTAGTTGCTTGGTTCTCCTTGAATATTAACTTGGGGTGCCATGGGCATCCCCAATCTTTGGCTCTTTTCACTCCTTATTCCTTCATCTATCGTGATCTCACCAAAAACTTGAAAACCTCAATCACAAAAAACTTAACTAAACCTTCATGGGATCCGTTAGTATAATAAAGCAAATCACTACTTTAAGTACTATTGAAAAACCATTAATATTTTATTATTGCATTATACCTACTGTATTCCAACTTTACCATGGCTTATACCCCCAGATACAATCCATAGATTCATCAAAATAAGCACACGATGCAATGAAAACAGAATCTGTCAAAAACAGAACAGTCTCTAGTCATCTAGACTTTGTCCATACTTCTGTAACTCCAAAAATTCTGAAAACTTGGGACAAAGTAGGCAAGTTGTATATCCATCTTGTGTACAAAAATCAGGATTTTATCACACTTCTGTGATTTTTAACAATTCTGCTACTGGGCGCAAAAGTTTCTATTTTTCAACAAGATCAAATCAACTATCACCCAACATGATCCCAAAGGATTTACTTGGCACAAACACTAATTAAAACATAAAAACACAATCATAACAGTAGTATAATTGTGCAAACACTCAAGAACATAAAGAAAAAACCATACTGCATAGATTCAAGGATTGTCATCCTTCTTCTTGTTTTCCATAGATGTGTTGTTGTGAGGGGGTTTCTCAAATATAACTTGAAACACATTATCCATAGAAATTTTTGCATTATCAAGTTGTCCATCTTTATATCCCCTTTGATTCCCGGCTACAATCCAAGAATATTGTTGATTGACGTCATTAAAACTTGTTGGATCACATCCAAAAAGGGGATTTCCTTTTTAAGTTTCTCATAATTATTTCCAAGCAAATGTCTTAACACATAGTCGCTATTGTAAAGGATCTCATCTTTTACCAGCTTTTCACGGTTCACACCATAAAAATAAAAAAAAATCCCTAGCTTCCTGTTCTATGTGATCAAATTCATTCATAAGAACAAGGGTAGCTAAGTTTTTAGCTTTCGGATCCTTTATAACGGGTAGCTCATAAAACAATCTTTGCAAGGTAGGATGAGTACGGATAAATATATTTTCAAGTTTCAAACTAGTGCTGAAATAGCTTCTGCATAAGTTTTAGTTATTTTAAGTAGGGATTTTTATTTTTCTGCCCCTGGTTCGTTAGTTCTACTCATTCAGCCCCACCCTCTTAACTTTTGCTCGCTTTTCCCCACTCCCTTGCCTGAAACCCTTAGAACAGGTTACAACGGACGTTGTCGTCGGGTCAATGCCTTTGACCATTAGCTCTGACGATTGGGGCTACGTAGGGCCGAGTCCACCTTTGATCGTCCGGATAGTGGTTTCGTATGCTGACCATACAGTGGTATTCGTATACATGGGCGCATGCAACTGACCACGGTCGTGGGTTAGCATGTGTCCATGGGACATGGCCGAAACGTCCCATCGTATAAAGAGGGGGAACCAACTCCCGGGACGTCACCCCTACCATTTTCCCCCAAATCACCTCCCTGTCGCATCGTCTTCCTCTCCCCCACCAGCGTCGTCTCACTCTCCTCCACTACCTCCACCGCACTATCTCGCTCTCCCCCACCGCATCCTCTTCCTCACCTTCATCGCCTCCATATGTCCGATGGCGGAAGCTCATGGCGACACCGGTGAAGCGGTCAGAGATGTAGTGGAGCTGCAGCGTGCGGTGACTGCAGATGAAGTGAAGGACGTTGGCAGCGTCCACAGCGGTGCGGGGAAACTTGCAACCACTGTGGATGTGGAAAAGGAGGTGGCGGGCTCTGCCTTAGCTCTGCCAGAGTAGAAGGTGATGGCATCGAGTAGCATAGTCCATCCCGATACCCCCGATGCACAGCCTGGCAAGGAGTAGGAGATATTTGCACTTGCTTGTTAGTTGCAATATTTAGGATATTAGCTTGTAGAGTTAGTTGCATTGGTTAGATTGTGATTCATACGATAGTACAGATGGTTAGAGTAGTTGGTTTGACGATGGGCCAGGGTTTTCTGTATGGGGGGATGTGGTTTTTTATATTAGGGTTTTTTGGATTACATTCGTTGAAAAAATGCTAGATAGATCTATATGAGAGATAGGGATCTCTGTGCTTCAATGCTACACAGATGTATGCTTATTAGATTTTTTAATGCTATAGAGATTGGGCTTTTTAGTGTTACAGACATGTATGCTTATTAGATTGGGTCCCTATTAGATTTGTTTTTGAATGCTACGTAGATTGGGGTTTTGAATGTCATATGCCCAAATGGAATCCATTGATTAAGAAGTTATTTGATTCATTAGTATATAAATTTGTCCACAATATGTAGTTATATTAGCTCTATTGTTCAATGTGTGTGCATGACGATGGAAAATGCAAATAGGATCATAGTATTATTAGCCCTATGATCAATGTGTCATGTGTGCATATCTAAATTTTCAATTGGCTTCTGTATTTACTAGTGATGGATGTAATTGTATATTCAGGAGGAGGATGGTTGGGGGAAAAAGTGGAAGCTAGCCCTTACTGGGTTCGACCCGTACGATCCAGAGTATAGTGGCGACGAAAAATATGAGGTAAGCCTACTTGAAATTTAGATTGTTCATTTAGTTCCTTTGACATGGTGTATATGAATCTATAATGTATTAATGTAATTCATTCATGTGTGCAGTATGATTTTCGAGAAGATGTGTACAAGGGCAACGTCATGTCCTTCACAGCGAAGGAGGTGGAGAAGATTAAGGCCAAGGGAGTTGCTTTCTTCTACAACTGCAAGATCAAGAAGTGGCACTGCCCTTACTGCACCACCAAGCCAAAGCCAAAGGATGGCCGCTTCGATCACCTTGTGTCTCATGAAGAGGACGTAGCGTCTCATGAAGTGGCACTGCCCTTACTGCACCACCAAGCCAAAGCCAAAGGATGGCCAAAGGATGGCCGCTTCGATCAGGTGGCAGCATGCTGCCCTCACGAAGGACCTGACTCCGGTGTGATGTGATGATGTGATGATGTGATGAACTGAATGTGGCAGCATGTTTTATCTTTATCTTTTGGGTTACTTTTGGTAAACTGGATGTGGCTGTTTATGATGTGATGAACTGAATCTATGGTAGTAATGTATTATGCTACCTATATTTGTCTATCCTTAAATTTTCATGTGGTGTATGGTTAGTTCTGTTTAGATGTTGTGAGCTATGAGTTTAGGTGCTGCAATGATCACACATGTTGTTTCAGTGTTGCTGCACTGATCAGACATGCTGCTTTTTCTCACCAGTTTAGGTGCTGCAAGGATCACACATGTTGTTTCAGTGTTGCTTCACTGATCAGACATGCTGCTTTTTCTCACCAGTTTAGGTGCTGCAATGATCACACATGTTGTTTCAGTGTTGCTTCATGGATCAAACATGCTACTTTTTCGCTGATCAGAAAGGAGTATTATCCTAATTATTTGTCTCATGTTTATTAATCAAATGCAAGCTTTTTCCCACCAGCATGTCTCATTATCCGATGTTTTGAACTGACATTCGACATGATAGTATAAATTCAAAAAATGCAACAAAAAACCTTGGAAAACTATCTATGTTTGTGTAGGAGATCATGTGTGCAAAATTTGAGGTGATTTAGGGGAGGTCAAAGAAATTTGAATTTGAGAAATGTGCTCCAAATGAGCTCTCAGGCTAGGGTAAACAACCCAATTTGTAATCAGTTTTTTTGGACCTACTCTAAATGAGCCAAATGTTTTTTATTAACACCTATTCAATCTATATAGTGTAGATTCAAAGTCTCACTATTTTTTGAATTAATCTTCATATTTTTACATTTTCTTTTGAAAAAATATGCTTTAATATAATAACTATTAGAAACACGTTTAAAATATGAAAATGGAAAACTAAGTTCAGATCCTTCTTATTCACCTTGAAATAAAGCTTTGGTGATTTTTTTGATTTTTTAAATTTTTCAAAAAAAAAGAAGGTAAACCTACCTCCTCTTCTTGAACTCTATGAAATGTTGTACGTGATAGCTCATATGTGTGAAGGTTTTTTCATGAAAATGACCATAGACCAAGTTTATGATTTTTGGTTGGTAACATGTCACATAAGACAACATTGTGTGTAGGTTTTATATTCTTTTGAATTTTTTCAATTAATGGTGCTCATTTGACCTCGATCGTGCCAGCTAGGGTTTTTTCATGAAAATTTCCATAGAACATGTTTAGTATTTTTTCCTCGTTAGTGTGTCTTATAAAACGACGAACGGCAAGGGTTTCATATTTTTCGATTTTTTTTAAATTATTTATGCTCACACAAAGCCTTGAAAACCCCGTTGACCAGCTCAAAACCCCTCTAAACCCCGCGGGGTTTCGCCTAACCCTAGCTCCGAACGTCAACCGTCCTATCATACCCTGGCGCCAAGCGACAGCCCCCAGATGTGGTATTCTAGAAGGAACTCGGTGGGCAGGCTGCATGCAGGCTTCGCGTCGTTGGATCACATGGGCGGCTCTGCATCGTTGGATCGTGGGGCGACCCATGAGAGGCGACCCCGTTGGTTGTGCTCGGCTGCTCACCCACCATAGACTCCGCGAAAAAAACATAGCTATTGGGCCCAAAAGGAAACCAAGCTCTGGTTGGACCGTTGAATTGCGTCATTTTTTTTCATCATTTGCTCTGTCTTTTGTGTACATGTTGGCTCTGTTTTTTTTTGCATCATTTGAAATTACACAATAATTGACATTGCCTAGAAAATTTAGTTCTTTTTGTTCAATACAAATGCAAAATGACCAAATTTATAAGGGCCAAATTTATTTTTATCATGCAAAATGGCCACAAACTATTCAAAAATTCTCTTATAGGGACCCTAATATATATGACCACAGATTCCCACGCGCGCAATTATATTCATTTTCTTCTTCTTCTTTTCAAACCACGGTTTCCCACGCGTGTACACTCCCCATGCTGCGGTGGGCGTGAAAATGGGCTACTTCACATTCGACCCCATTATTGCCACGACGAAATAACACGTAGCACTACGGCTATTTAAGCACCCTCTGCCTCTGCCATCCCTCATCCATCTCCCATCCTCTGCCATCTGCCCTCCTTGCTCTTCGATCCCTTCTCCTTCGTCTGCACATCCCTCAGCCATGCAGTACACCGGACCAACCTACCGCTTCCCACCCATTGTGTCGGAGAGGCTCTACCCTACCGGGGTGTACATTGAGCGCACACTACGTGTGTGGGCGATATCAAGGTGGAGGACCGCAAGGAACTTCATCGAGTTCTTCCTCATGTCCGGCTACCACACCACCTCCCACGGGGATCTCCAACGATATTCCGCGTCGAGGAGGTCATCCAAAACGGGGTGGTGGTTGCTCTCCTTGCCCACTTCACCAACACATTCGTCCCCTTCTACCTCCTCGGTCGGGTATTTTGGTGTGGCTGCGAGTTCATCGCTTTCACCACCCACAACATATTCATGGAGTACACCACCATATTCCCGTCATGCATGCACACTCTTCCGTACCCCATCGACAACGCCCCAGAGGAGCAGTGAAGGGCGCCCGGAGGAGGAGCGAGGTGGAGAAGGTGGCGGCTAGGGTTCTAAACCCTCTATCTTTTTTTGTTGAGTCTATGTTATGTTAAGTTGTAATTGAACTATGTTGGAGATGATATGGGTTAGTTGGCCCTTTTATTAAGTTCTATTATTACATTTTCTATCTATTCTATTATTAAGTTCTTCCTAGTTTGAACTATGTGATCGTGCTATGGGCTTGTTGGCCCTATCTACATATTGGGACTACATATTTGTTGATTGTTTTCTTAGAGAGCTCGCTTTGTTAGTAACCACCTAGTGCATGCAGCCACAATGAACCCTTCTCTTTTTTTACACATGCCACAAATATGTAGCCACCTGGCTAGAAGAGTGGAATCAGCGGCAGTTACCGTCGCTGCATCCGTGGTGGCTAGCATGCAAGAAAGCTGCTCGGTCAGTGCATCATGGCGGCACGCATCAGCACATGCAGGCTCGGTCAGCGCATACAGGCTCGGTCGATGCGTCGTGGCGGCGCGCATGGACAAATGCAGACATGCTTTGTTGGGTGCATGCATAGCAGGCTTCTGTCGTGGCGGCGCGTGTAGGTGTTTAATACAAGGGACGGCTGATGACCAACAAGTATATGGGGTCAATTATAGCCTTTTTGATAAGTAAGAGTGTTGAACCCAACGAGGAGCAGAAGGAAATGACAAGTGGTTTTCAGCAAGCTAATGTCTACAAGTGCTAAAATTGTAAGTAGCGGAGTAGTTTGATAGCAAGATAATTTTGTAATGAGCAAGTAAATATAGTAGTAACAAAATTGCAGCAAGGTATCCCATCCTTTTGAGGCAAAGGACAGGCCAAAAGGGTCACTTATGATAAGCAAAGTGTTCTTGAGGGTACACGGGAATTTCATCTAGTCACTTTCATCATGTTGGCTTAATTCATGTTCACTACTTTGATAATTTGATATGTGGGTGGACCGGTGCTTAGGTGATGTTCTTACTTGAACAAACCTCCCACTTATGATTAACCCTCTTGCAAGCATCCGCAACTACGAGAAAAGTATTAAGAATAAATTCTAGCCATAGCATTAAACTTTTGAATCCAATTGGTCCCTTATGGAATAGCGCAGAAACTGGGGTTTAAGCTTCTGTCACTCTCGCAACCCACCATCTAATAACTACTCCACAATGCATTCCCTTAGGCCCAAATATGGTGAAGTGCCATGTAGTCGACGTTCACATGACACCACTAAGAGAATGACAACACACATATCATCAAAATATCGAACACATATCAAGTTCACATGATTACTTGCAAAATGATTTCTCCAACCTCAAGAACGAAAGTAACTACTCACAAATGATAATCATGCTCAAGATCAGAGGAGTATTAAATAGCATAATGGATCTGAACATATAATCTTCCACCAAATAAACCATATAGTAATCAACTACAAGATGTAATCAACACTACTAGTCACCCACAAGCACCAATCTATAGTTTTGGTACAAAGATTGAACACAAGAGATGAACTAGGGTTTGAGAGGAGTTGGTGCTGTTGAAGATGTTGATGAAGATAAACCTCCCCAAGATGGGAGAGTTGTTGGTAATGATGATGACGATGATTTCCCCCTCCGGGGGGGAAGTTCCCCCAGTGGAATCGCTCCGTCGGAAGGCAAAAGTGCTCCTACACAAGTTCTGCCTCAAGGCAGCGGCGCTTCATCCCGAAAGTCCTCCCCTTAATTTTTGTCGGTCAAAATAACTGATATACCAGAAGATGGGCACCGGAGGTGGGCCGAGGAGGGCGGCACTCACCAGGGCGCGCATGGGCCTCCTGGCGTGCCCAGGTGGATTGTGCCCACCTGGTGGCCCCCCGCTGGTACTTATTTTCTCCAATAATTCTTAAATATTCCATAAAAAATCCTCGGGAAGTTTCAGCTTATTTGGAGTTGTGCAGAATAGGTAGCTTGACATAGCTTTTTCAGGTCCAGATTTCCAGCTGTCAGAATTCTCCCCCTTTGTGTATACCTTGCATATTATGAGAGAAAAGGCATTAGAATTACTCCAAAAAGCATTATTATACAATAAAACATCATAAATAACAGTAGGAAAACATGATGCAAAATGGATGTATCAACTCCCCCAAGCTTTGACCTTGCTTGTCCTCAAGCGAAAACCGAAATCGAAAAACATGTCCACATGCTTAGAGAGAGAGGTGTCGCTAAAACAAAAATACGGACATAGCAGCATCATGTGACTTATTATAACAGCAACAAACTTTAACATAAAACTTTTATCATAGAACTTTTATCATAGACTTCTCATGAACAAGTGATAATTCATCACAGCTATCAGATTTCGGGTTCCGGCAGACCCTAGAGGTTCGAACACTGGGGTGCGCACGAAGATCTTTCCCCTACCAGCTCACGTTTCGATGCTCGCAAGGAATCTAGGCTAGAAAGGAGAACACACAAGGGGCACAATATTTATACTGTTTCAGGCCACCATTGTGGTATAATACCCTACTCCAGTGTGTGGTGTGGTGGATTGCCTCAGGGCCTGATGATGAACAGTACAAAGGGAGAACAACCTCGCGAGGGGCTGTTCTTGAGCTGGTGCGATGAACTGGTTGGGTGAGTTTAGTCGCTTCTCTCTTTCTCTCTGATCTGATTGATCGATCTCTAGCTTCCCCTACTCTGTGGTGGCTAGTCCTATTTATAGAGGGAGGCCCTGGGCCTCTTCCAAAATAATGAGCGGGAAGGGCGCCAACACTTGGCCATTTTGACGGGGAACATCTAGTACACTTATCCTGACTAAAGTTGGTCTTCGGCTGCCAAAGGCTCTGACGATGACGCCGTCGTGGGCTCCACGATGACCTCCATCCTGCCGTTCTGCGGGTCTTGGTCTTGTTGCACTGAAACGGTAACCTTTGCCTGATGCCTTGGCCTGTGCTTGCCCCCTTTGAACCAAAGGGGAAACAAGGACTCTGCGCAGGCCGGCGCCCGCCTGGCACCCGCCTGGCCTCGATCGTCATGGCTTGCGTCACGGGTTCCTCGCGAGGTACCCTGCCTTGATCTCTCTGCCTCCTCGTGAGCCTGCCTGATGAGGCCGCTCCTGAGGAAGCTTCCTGTCGTCTGCCCCATGAGGCTTGGCCCCTCGCGAGGGCCTTGAGCTTGAGCTGATGAAGCTGGGCCGCACTGGGCCCCCACTTGCTCCACGCCACAGGCCGCAGGCAGGCAAGTCTGGGGACCCCCGTTCCAGAACACCGACAGTAGCCCTCGGGCCCAAGGCGCTCCAGGACTTGGCTTAGCAGAGAAGCGAAGGGGCAAGTGCAAAGCGCCGCGGGCCCCAACAGCCTGCGGCCTTGGGCGCCTCGGCAACCGCACGACTTGACAAGTCCCTGCATGCAAAAATGGGTCATGATTACCTGCGATTGTGGAGGCCGACGGTTGGCCTCCTCCGGCTATATGTATGAAACGGCGTGAGCCCTTCCAGTCCATCCCTTCCTGCTACTCCCTTTCTTCTTCTTCCTCGCCCTTGCTCCTCCTTCGCCAATGGCACCAATCCGCCGATTTTCTGCAGAAGAGAAGGGAAAGGCCCCCCGAGAGGGTCCCGACCCACTTCCGCCGAAGAAGCGGCTAGCCCTCTGCCGTCGAGACGAGGGTGCTCGGCAGGAGGTGTCGAGGTCTTGGTTCGAGCGGCTGCCGCCTGTGTTTCTGCTGCCCTTGTACGCCCGAATTGAAGGCCCTGGAGAAGAAGGCGCCGAGCGACACCGATGGTGCCACCGTCGACGTCGGTTGGTTACGGCGGTGCGTGTCGTTCCTCCTGGAGTTCATGCCGAGGGCTCCTCTCGCGAGATTGTGCTCCACGCCGCCATGCCTCCTCGATCCTGGATTCGCCTTCCTCCCTCCTTCGCCTTTGAGATCCCGCCGAGGGGGCCTCTTGAGCTCTGGCTGAAGCACGCTGACTGCAATACCCCTGCAACCGGAGCGGAAGTCGAGGTTGTCGCTTCGGCCAAGGTCTACATGACCCGTGGCTGGGGCGAGATCGCCCGGGTTTGCCGGATAGGGGGCACCCTCGTAAGCCACATCGAATACGGTGGCGCCTCCTTGCTATTCTTCAAGGTCTTCGACGCGGAAGGATGCCGGCTGGAATGCTGCCCCGAGAAAGGCGGTCGGGGCATCGTCGTGGCGAGGACCAGGCCTGCCAACCGCTTCCCCAGCGGCTCCTCAGGCAGCAGCGGAGGTGCCGGAGGGTCCAGCGACTCCGCCGAGCTTTACGCGACTCCGGAGACAAGCGATGACAGCTACAAGCCCCCGAGCTCGCGCCGCGCCCGTAGCAGGGCAGCCGCATCAGGCCGTCGGCGCCACTTGTGCGGTTGGCGCCGGCGCCTGACGGCCCACTATTGATGATGGCGTCTTCTGCGGAGGCGCGCACTGTTATCGCTCCTTAGGATTAGTACCTTTTGTTCCCTGCGAGGAATTGTAGTACCACCCCGCGGGGCATGTAAGACGTTGGACATGCCTTTTGTGAATATTATATCCTTATTATGAATCGATGTGAGGTGCTTGTCCTGTCTCGGCTCAGTTCCCCCTTTCTTTCCTCATGAGGGCTCGGTGCTCTACACCGACAGGTCCCGGTCCCCAGGCAAGATTCAGCTGTCGCTGGTATGCCAGGTCGCGATGCTGTGGTCAAGGCCAGGAGGTGAGCGGCCCAAGGTCCAGTAAGAGCCCCTGAGTCGTGATGCTCAGGAGGTCCCCTTTAGTGCTCAAGAAGCCTCCGCTGGGCAAGAAAGGCAGGCAGCGTCACCGTGACAGAGCTGTAGTAGGCGAGGGTTTAGCACTGAGTCGATTCAGTTTTTGTGTGACTTATCTTGTAGGTTGGGGTAGTTTTCGGCGAAGTGTCGGGCCTGCGTGGCGGCAGCTGAGGTGTTGCAGAGTTAGGTCCTCGCGAGCTTCTTCCCTCTCCCCCGCACTTTCCTTCATGCTCTACGTCCTCAGGTCCCGGCCCTCGAGCGAGCTCAGCCGCCGATGGTATGACAGGTCGCGATGCCGTGGGTCAAGGCGAGGGGCCGAGGGCTGGAGAGCCAGTAAGAGCCCATGAGTCGCGATGCTCAGGCGCCCCCCTTTTAACGTGCAAGCGGATCGTGTCGGAGAGAAGGAGAGAAGGCTCGCGACGTCCCGAGCGTTACTCCTGGAGCGGGTCCTGCGTAACAATCATGAGGGAAAACAAGGTCTGTTGTTACGGTTGCCAGCCAACCATTGGTCGCTCCGAGGGAGTGTTTGGGGCACTGAGGGCCTGGTCAGGTGGCGCCTTGCAGGGCTGCCGCGGCCAGAGCTCGACCACTCAGATTTATTGGCGTTGCAGGGACGGACCCATGCGCAAGTTCCATGCCAGAGGAAGCGGCTCCAAAGGTGGGCGTCAATCGAGCAGGCGATTAGGTCAAGCACGTTAAGCACGAAAGGAGCAAATCCATTTAGATAGATGCAGAAAAAGCAGACGCCATTGGGCCAGGCCCGAGCAGCTTGGGGATAGTGCAGCCCGAGGGGCGCCCCCAACAAGGAAGGTAAAGAGCATAAGCAAAACGGATACATGCCACAGGGACGGACCCACGCGACCTGGGAATGATGCAGCCCTGTGGGCGCTCCCAGCTGAAAACGGAACCTGAAAGATGTCACCTGATACGGTTGAAGATGAAGAGATGCTGAAGTAGCGGACGACGCATGGTGAAGAAGCCAATCCTCACGAGCCTTCGGAGCCCTGTGCCTCGGGAGGCTCTGGAGGTCCGGGCGGCTCGGCAAGGTCCATCTCCATCTCCTCCAGGAACGCACAGTGCCTGTCACCTGAGCCTCCAAAATGCTCCTCATCAGGCGCTGGTGAGCGGCAGCCGCGTTCTGCAGGCCGAAAGGCATGCAAACGTAGCTATGAGGTGGATCCTGACAACGCCCCACGCGTGAAGGCCAGAGGCGCTCCTGAGACGCGGCTCGGTTGAGCCCCGGTACGTCGATGCAGACACGCAGCCCACCATCCTCGCCTGGATGTGGGGCTACGGCGGGTAGGCGGCGGCTACCGCGGATGACTCTTGACTCCTGTAGCTCCTGAATGTTCCTCACGATGAACTCCTAAGGGTTTGGCCCTTCTTGCCTCACGCCTTCCTGAGGGAAACGTGATTTGAAGCATGCCTCCAAGTGGTGCCCGAGCGCCTCCCTCGTGACCTTGCCAAAGTCGGTGGCTCCCCAAGGAAGAGCCCCCGAGCCCTGCCCGAGGAGGGCGCCGGGCACGCCTTCCTATGCAACAGAGGGTGGCGCCCCTTGAACGGGCGCGAGTCCTGATGCAACGCCTCCGGTGGTGCCTGCCTCGCGAGGGTTTGGGCCAGGTGCAGCCTTCTTCTTTTTGGGGACCGCCTCAAGAAGTCTTTCGCTCCTGTGATCTGGGTCTTCGATTGCCGTGGCCTGGAAGGCACGCTCAAGAGAACACACTGCATCCCTTTCCTCACAAGGCACTATGATGACTCCACCGCTTCCTGGCATCTTGAGGACATTGTAGCCATGGTGAGTCACTGCCATGAACTTGGCCAGGGCTGGGTACCCGAGGATGGCGTTGTATGGCAGGTGAATGTGGGCGACGTCGAAGTCAATGAGCTCGGTGCGGTAGTTGTTCTGCTGCCCAAAGGTGACAGGAAGGCGAGCTTGCCATATCGGAACGGTGGAACCATCAGTGACTCCTGAGAAAGGCTTGGTTGGCTGAAGCTGATCATATGGCACTTGGAGATTGTTGAATGTCTCGACGGATAGGACGTTGAGTCCTACTCCGCCATCGATGAGGGTCCTGGTGACTTGCACATTGCTGATGATTGGGGAGCAAAGCATTGGGAGGACTCCGACCGTGGCTGTGCACTTGAGCTGATCCGCTGAGCTGAACGGGATAGCGCACGCAGACCACCTGAGGGGGCACGTGGCCTCAAGCTTGGGGAGGACTGCATTCACCTCATGGGCAAACTGCTTGAAGATGCGCTACGAGGCTGGGGCCTGAGCGCCGCCCAGGATGCAAGCGATTGCACGCTGCTCCTGGAAGCCCCCAGCCCCCTCGTCCTGATGATGGTCTTCATTCTTTCTCGGCGGTGGCGGCAGAGGAGGTAGGCCTGCGTTGCCTTGAGGGCGGTCCTCACGATGCTGGCCCCTCCAACCTCCCTCGCAAGGCTGGTCCTGCCAGCTATCCTCGCGAGGTTGGTCACGCCACCCTTGGTGAGGGCCACGGTCTTCCCAATGTCCTCCTCCTCTTCCTCCTCCTCGGCCATAGCCCCGGTCGTTGCGGTCGGGGCGTCCGCCGATACGCCCATCTCGCACGGCCCTGAGCTCTTGGCATTCGTTGGTGTTGTGGGTGTGGAGGTCGTGGTACACGCAGTATCGGCTGCCCTTGGATGACTCAGGCTGATCCCTGCCTCGCTTGGTGTCTGGCTCCGCTGCGAGCACAGCAGCCCCCTTGCACTTCACGTCCTTGACCTTGGGATTCTTCTCTTCCGGATCAGCAGCCGGAAGCTCGAGGAGGGAGAGGCGCCCTTCCTCAGCCCTGGCGCACTTGGTCGCCAAGTTGAACAGCTCTAGGGATGTGCACAGGTCTTCATGGATCACTAGCTCCTCTTTCATCTTGATGTCACGCACGCCATCGAAGAAGGCTGAGATGATGGCTTCCTCAGTCACCCTGGGGATCTTGAGGCGGCGTTGTTGAAGCGCTGGATGTACTTCTGCAGGGTCTCTCCTGGCTGTTGCTTGATGAGGCGCAGGTCGCTCATGGCCGGGGGCGGTCGTGAGTGCCTTGGAAGTTGGCGATGAAGCGGGTGTGCATCTCATCCCAAGGAGGAGATCGTGCCAGGAGACAGGTTCAGAAGCCAGGTGCGGGCACCATCCTTGAGCGCCATGGGAAACCAGTTCGCCATGACCTTTTTGTCCCCATTGGCGGCTTCGATGCCCAGCTCGTAGAGCTGGAGAAACTCCGCGGGGTCGGCAATGCCATCATAGCAAGGAGGCAGGTCCGGCTTGAATTGTCGGGCCATGCGACGCTACGTAGCTTGGCAGCTAAGGCGCGGCAGCTTGCAGTGGCCACCAGAGCTCTCTGTTGATGCAGGGCCTGCTCCTGGAAATTCCCACGTGTCGCTGCCTGGAGCAGCGCGGGGTCTTGGCGTGGCGGCGCAGGGATGCGGTCATGGCGCACCGGTGCTGGGAGCACATGAGCACCTTCTTGGGGACGAGGGATTTCTTGGCAGCTCCTTTCTTGTCGCGCAGGCGCCGGACGCGGAGGGTCTCGTCCTGGGGTAGCGCGCCTTGGAGCCAGGGCGCCTTCTTGGGGAGGAGGTGGCGGAGGCACCTCCTGATCCTCGCCTCCTGCGCAGGATGGGGGGCGAGGCTGCGAGAGAGATGGCAGAGGAGAGCCCCCTGCAGCGCTGACAAGCTCGGTGATGCGGGCGAGCCAGTCCTCATAGAGGTCGTCGACGGAACGGTAGTGCAGGAGTTCACGCGCCAAGAGCAGCGCAGCGTGCGCATCCGTGGGGGCATGACGGGATTGGGATGACGAACCAACTAGAGTCAGCGACGGGGTGGTGGTGCGGCCTTCCCGCTGCATCGAAGGATGCAGGGACGAGGCCTGCTGCTCGTTCCCCGCCGGGCCGGTGGCGGTAGGCGACGGGGAACGACGGGGGCGTCCGCCGATAGGAGCCGTCTGGGCGACTCGAGCGGCGAGAGCAGCCCGACGCTCGGCGCGGGCTCGGTGAGCGTCAGACATGGACACGACGGAAGATCACACGCGAACAGCGGAAGAAAGATTCCGGCGCACCCCTACCTGGCATGCCAAATGTCGGATTTAGGGTTCCGGCAGACCCTAGAGGTTCAAACACTGGGGTGCGCACGACGATCTTTCCCCTACCAGCTCACGTTTCAATGCTCGCAAGGAATCTAGGCTAGAAAGAAGAACACACAAGGGACACAAGATTTATACTGGTTCAGGCCATCATTGTGGTGTAATACCCTACTCCAGTGTGTGGTTTGGTGGATTGCCTCAGGGGCTGATGATGAACGGTACAAAGGGAGAACAGCCTCGTGAGGGGCTGTTCTTGAGCTGGTGCGATGAACTGCTTGGGTGAGTTCAGCCGCTTCTCTCTTTCTCTCTGATCTGATTGATCAATCTCTAGCTTCCCCTACTCTGTGGTGGCTAGTCTTATTTATAGAGGGAGGCCCTGGGCCTCTTCCCAAATAATGAGCGGGAAGGGTGCCAACAATTGGCCATTTTGAAGGGGAACATCTAGTACACTTATCCTGAGTAAAGTTGGTCTTCGGCTGCCAAAGGCTCTGACAATGACGCCGTCCTGGGCTCCACGATGACCTCCATCCTGCCGTTCTGCGGGTCTTGGTCTTATTGCACCGAAACGGTAACCTTTGCCTGATGCCTTGGCCTGTGCTTGCCCCCTTTGCACCGAAGAGGAAACAAGGACTCTGCTCAGGCCGGCGCCCGCCTGGCGCCCGCTTGGCCTCGATCGTCATGGCTTGCATCACAGGTTCCTCGTGAGGTACCCTTCCTTGATCTCTCCGCCTCCTCGCGAGCCTGCCTGATGAGGCCGCTCCTGAGGAAGCTTCCTGTCGTCCGCCCCGCGAGGCTTGGCCCCTCGCGAGGGTCTTGATCTTGAGTTCATGAAGCTGGGCCGCACTGGGCCCCCACTTGACCCACACCGTAGGCCACAGGCAGGCAAGTCTGAGGACCCCTATTCCCAGAACACCGACAACAGCATCGAAGTATAAAGTATAAACTCTTTTGGAAACCAACAAACTATGTTCTTAGTCAACTTTGCAACTACAATTCATCATCTTTTCAGGAAGGGTCACGTATCGGAGCCTTTAGGAAAGTCCACATATTCAACCATCATTTAGTCTTCTATGATTGCTAACACTCACCGCATACGCATGAGCAAAACGTTGCAACTAGACACATAGAAAGATAGGGGCTTATAGTTTCACCTCCCAACGCATTCACCTCCAGGGTGATGTCAACAATAATAACTCATGCTACCCATATTCAACTGGATATATGTGCCTCGATCTTTCCTCACCACATGATGCTTGCCAAAGGAGAAAAAAAGGAATAGAGAGAAAAACTTTGACTCTTGCATGAAAGTAAAAGATAGGCCCTTCGCAGAGGAAGCAGAGATTGCCATGCGCTTTTTGTTTGTATGCTCAACCCCTTAGTGCAAGAGAACATCACGTTATATTGCCCCTTGTGATGGCAACCTTTATTATGCAGTATGTCGCTTTCATTCTTCACCGTCACAAGTTCGTACAACGCTCAATTTTCCCTTACACTAAATGGTCTCACACTTTTAGAAGCAATTTTTACTGCCCTTTTTGCACCGATGACAACTTACTTGAAGGATCTTACTCAATCCATAGGTAGGTATGGTGGACTCTCAAACAAGATTTAGGTTTAAGGGTTTTGGATGCACAAGTAGTATCTCTAGTTAGTGCGGATTTTTGGCTAGCAAAGATAGGGGCAAGCACCACATGTTGAAGGATCTATGACAATATAACTTCTATGTGAATATGAACAAACATAAATCATTAAGTTGTCTTCCTTGTCCAACATCAACAATTTTGGCATATGAGATTTTGATGGGTGCTCACAATCATAAAAGATTTCCAGGATAGTATATTTATATGTGAATCTTCTCTTCCCCTATTAATTCTTTCATGAGTTGCATCATTGACCAATGCTATGTTTGTATATCTACAATAAAAAAATTCTACTTATACTTTTCCTTGTGTAATGTCATCACCTACCATAAGATTAGCATATGATCTTTTCTTTTATTTCCTTCCTTTTTATTGCAACAAAAAGTAAAGAAGGCAAAACTCAAACTAAACTTTATTATATATCCCGCACACGATTACAAAGATTGATCACTAAGAAAACTCTTGAAATGAAAGGATCGAACTAAACTTTTATTCATCTAACAGCAAAAGATAACCATGCATCGAACTAAGAAAGTAAAGGCAAAAGATAGTGGAGATGATACGATACCGGGGCACCTCTCCCAAGCTTGGCGGTGCCCATACCTGATACTCAGTTTTCTTTTGGCAGTGAAGAAGGAGGTGGCGGTGATGAAGTAGAAGGTTTCTTGTCCTCACTACAAAAAAAGACACATCCGTGACATTTTGGGCCGAACGAAAATTTTTCTGTCATACTTATGACACCTCTATGATGATAATTGTGACAAAACCCGGTATCATCATAGATGTGGTCGGCTCCTACTTCTATGACAAAAAATCATGATAGAAAATGGGCTTTTCATCCTGGGCGGGCCGGACACGTAGCTGCATGACATTCTTTGGCCCGTCCATGACAGAAAAAAACATGATAGAAGCGAGGGCGAGGAAAATTTCGGCGAGTTCCCGGTTACGGTGGGTGGTCGGGGCCGAGCGATGCGCGTTTCTCTCATACACGTACACGCATGTGTGCGAGGCGTTGGCTCTAACTGAACCCGAGCGAGGCGTTGGGCTCTAACTGAACCCGAGCGATTGCACTGCAGGCTACGCGTTACTGAACCCGAGCGATCGATCGATGGCTATTAAGTTGAACCCGATCGAGCTAACTGAAGCCGATCGATGCTGCCTCTAGATGAACAGTGAGTGTTGCGGGGGGGTTTGGATGAACAGTGAGTGGTGGGGGTGGATGAATAGGACCCCGTGGTGTTGCCTCTAGATGAACAGGACCCCGATCGATCGAGCTGGTTGGGGCTGGATGAACAGGACCCCGTTGAGGGATGGATGAACAGGACAACCCCGTGGTTGGATGAATAGTAGACAGTGGAGGGGTGGATGAACAATAGCCCGTGGAGGGGTGGTTGAATAGTAGACGGTAGTGTAGCGCACGGTGGAGGCTGGATGAACAGGAGCCCGTGGATGAACAGTTGCAGGTGGAGGCTGGAGGAGGTCGACGGTGGATGAACAGTATCTCGTGGAGGCTGGAGGTAGTCGACGGTGGAGATGAACAATATCCCGTGGAGTCCCGTTTGCGGTACGCCACACGCCTCCCGATGAGCAGGACCCCTGTTTCGACCGTAGCGCTCCAACACAAGTCCGTTTCGTCCATTTTGCGGTACGCCACACCCCTCCTGATCAACAAGACCCCGTTTCGACCGTAGGAAGTCCAACACAAGTCTGTTTCGTCCGTTTTGCGGTATGCTTGACCCCTCCCGATGAACAGGATCCCATTTCGAATGTGGCCGGTCAAACACAAGGCCGTTTCCTCTGTTCTGCGGTACGCCAGGCCTCATTTCCATTGCTTGTTCCGTCCAAGCCCTCCCGATGAACACGACGACGCATTTTGTTCCGACCCAGTCGGTTGGCTCGCCATGAACACGACGACGACGCTGTTTCTCCATTCTGACCCAGCCATGTACACGAGCCCTGGCCGTACGTATGCGCGAATAGGCGTTCGAGACCCCGCCCGTATGTACGTATGTGGCCGTATTTTCTTTCTTGCACACTGGCCGCTGTATGTACGTGTACATGCTACGTGCGCGCCTCTACTATGACACGTGCGCGCCTCTACATTAATGAGTATGTACATACACGTTCGCGGCCAGAATGACAACCCTACGTACGCTTCGACCAGGTGGGTCCCGACTGTCAGGCACATCCTCACGTGCAAAGATGTAGCTGGTGGATCCCAGCAGTCAGGAGGGTGAATCGTTTTTTTCGCCCGGACGCACTTCCTTGCGTGCGAAGATGTAGCTGGTGGGTCCCAGCAGTCAGGGGGTGAATCATTTTTTGCTTGTAATATGGACGCACTTCCTTGCGTGCGAAGATGTAGCTGGTAGGTCCCAACAGTCAGGGGGGAAACGTTTTTTTTGTGAAATACGGTGGTCCGTCCGGTGGGTCCCTGCTGTCAGGTGCAGGAATCATTACTTTCCGTGTAATAAGGAGGCACTTCCTTGCTGCGGCCGTGGACCCAGTTGTCGGCCTCTCCAAGTACAGTCCACGTCTGATGGAAGTCGTTTCTTGACCACGTTGACCACGCCGCACCGAGAGCACCAAGGCGGTGGACGACGGTGAGGCCTAGGAAGGGGAGGACGCGGAGCCGGGGAAGACGGGGCAGTGGATGCCCACGCGTAGAGGCTGCGGTGTGAGGTTGTCGTCGCCGTAGAATAACAGGGGGTGTGGGTGAGTAGAGGGATGGCCTGGCTAGCGGCAGGAGTAGTAGGGGGCGGTGAGGCCTCCGTGGCATCACAGCCGACCACGGGAGGCAGGAGCACGCGACACGACCGGCGCTGCTTTGGGACGCTGGAGCAAGTAGACCAGAGGTTGAAGAAGCACTACGTCCGTTGGATGGACATCATACGATCATTGGAGCTAGAATTGTTCATATTGACTAAGTTGACAAAGCCCTCCGTCCCCGTCAACTTAGTAGGCCCACAAGTCAGCCTCCCACCAAGGTGGGTCCCAGCTAGTAGGGGGAGTATTCATTTTTTCTATGTAATAAGGAGGCACTTCCGGTGGATCTGAGCTAACAGCGGGGGGAATGTTTTTCACGAAATACGGTGGCTCGTCAGGTGGGTCCAAGCTGTCAGGGGAAAAACGTTCAATTCACAAAATATGGTGGCCCATCCAGTGGGTCCCTGCTATCAGGTGGAGGAATCATTATTTCCCGTGTAATAAGGAGGCACTTCCTTGCTGCGGCCGTGAACCCAGCTATCAGCCTCTCCACATACAATACACTTCCAATGGAAGTCGTTCCTTGACCACGTTGACCATGCCGTGTTCCGTTGCAAGCATGCGGCCATGGGTGTGGTGCGTCCCCACTGTCAGCCTCTCACGTACAGTCATCTTCCGATAACTCTCAGTTGTTGACCATGTTGACCACACCGTGCCGAGCGCCCCAAGGCCGATGGACGATGGCGAGGCCCCAGACTGGAACGACCCAGAGATGGGGAAGACGGGGCAGTGGAGTCGCAGATGGAGAGGAGTGGGAAATTTGACTGGTTCGGGTGCGCGGAAGCACACCCGCGGTGCCGCCCACGGGAGACAGGAGCAAGGACAGAGGTTGAAGAAGGAGCACGGATGTTGGATTAACATCCAATGGTCCAGCTGCTAGAATCATTTGCGCTTAGTAGGCCCACAAGTCAGCCACCAAATCTTACGGGTCCCAGCTGTCAACGGGAGGAATATTTTTTTTCGCATAACAAGGAGGCACTTCCTTCCGTGCGGAGATACAACCGGTGGGTCCTAGCTGTCAGGTCGAGGAAACATTTTTTCAGCTTAATAAGGAGGAACTTTCCTTGCGTGCGACCATGGACCTCGTGGGTCCCAGCCGTCAGGCTCTCCACGTACAATCCTCTTCCGATGACTCTCGTTTGTTGATCACGCCGCACCGAGCGCAGTGAAGCGGTGGATGACGGCGAGGCCCTGGACGGGAAAGACTCAGAGATGGGAAGACGCGGCAGTGGAGTCGCAGATTGAGAGGAGGAGAAGGGTTATGACTGGTTCTGGTGCGGCGTGGGGCTGCAGTCGGTGGAGAATAACAGGAGGTGTGCAGGGGTGGAGGGATAGCCTGGTCGGCGGTGGGGTAGCACTTCGCAGCGATGTGTGCTAAGCAGAGCCGCTCGCCGCCGGAGGCTGGAGCAGGCGGTCCCGGCGACGCTGGAGGAAGAAGACGAGAGATTGAAGGTGCATGCCAGCCGTTGGATATAAATCCAATGGTTGTGGATGTCAAAATCATTTGTGGACCAAGTTGACAACGCCCTGCGTAGGCTTCGACCTATTGGCCCACATGTCAGCCAGCAAAAATGTGGCATATATTTAACCCATGTTTTCTAGAATGTACAGTCCATTTGCTGGGCTGGGTGAATAAATAATTTCACGTCAATCAGGCCCATTTATATTTTCTAAGAAATCCCAGCCCATTTGCACTTCCTTGAAATACACGAATTAGTTGGGCTCGTTATATATATAATGTTATGTTAGAAATTAATATCAAAAAATAAACCAGAGAGGCACATTTTACATATATATATATAATTAGCAAATTAGCGAGTTATTTCTCAAAATAAAAATGAGCGCGTTATTATTAAATTGGTCCTTAAAATCTTCGCAAGATTTTGTACACAATCACCAGGATTTTCCTTGCCCGTGAGTCAAAAACAACCAGGATTTTCCTTGCCAACTTATGTTAAACATTTACTTTTATAAGTTAATAACACGTGGGATGTTTTTATAATGTATATATAAGTCTCTATAAAATATACGATAATAGTAATAATATAAATATATATAATGTGGTTAGAAGGGAAAACATAAATTGGACACAACATTATTATTCTTATATATAGATAAATAGAACAGAGACCTGCGTTTTATTAAAAAAATACATTGGGCTGCCAATCTTTAAGAAAAAGCCCATAGGCCGGTATGGGCCTCAAAAAATAAGTTTAAACCACTGTCTCCGTATGTCATGGGCTACACATGTTAAAATACAAAACCTAGGCCTAGCTGATACTTGTTCGCCCTATGGAAAAAAATGATACCAGATCCCCGAGCAAACTGGATTAAAGAGGGGGCCGGCGGCACGACTGAAGAAGCACATCAGGAGCGTTTTTTTTTCTTCAGTGGATGGCTCTCGATAGCATTTTTTTACTTGCCTCTGCACCATACAACTTGTATTTTTAGCCTCCCAGTCCGTCGTGGTGGACCAGCAGCCCATTTGCTGGGCGGGCCAACCTAGAGAAACCATCACTCGATTTTTCATCAAGCCCCAAAAACAATGCAGTACTATGTTTGTTTTGAGGCCGAAAACATTACGGCAGGGGTTGAACAGGGGAGAGGGGAAGACAGAGTAATAAAAAGATTAAAAAGAGCTAATGCACCGTTGCTACCCTATCAAAGCAGGTGCAATTCTTCTCGGGAAGAAGGTGTGCCGTTGACACCCACACATCACATACCCCATAGTAGGCATACTAACAAGTTCACACACAAATACAACAGAAAAGGTAAACATTCGTATCAAACTCAGGTTCACAGGACACATTCATATTCATAGCCAACATTCACTATCAACAACTCAAAAGATTCATATATACACAAGTTCAGCATATCTATGCATCCAAATGATTGATAGATCACACGACAATATTCATACATAATTCACAAAAAGATTCAGATATACACATGTTCAGTATGTTTATGCATCCAAATGATTGAGATCACAGCCAATATGATCCATGGACGAACTTTAATTACCTAGGGTACAGACTGGTAAATGGTGTTCAGTCGGAGGTTCTTCTTGCTAAAATTAATTCTTGTACGAGTAAACTTTCGAGTACATAAGAGGAAGCACAGACAATCTGAACTTTGTTTGTAGGTTTATCCTCAAATAGTGGCCTCGTGCCGCGCGAGGTTTGAGCAACTTGGCCACTACTTTCATCCAACTAGTTTACTGGCTCATCTTGGTCCTGTAGCTCGCGAAAATTGTACATTGCAGACGAGAAAGGAGGCGGTTGATAAAATGAACCACCCAAATTTTTTGTGCAGTTCAACTGAAATGGAGCATCCCTGGCATGCATACTGATTAAGTGCCAGATGAATATACGCGTCAACCAACTTTTCTGGAATCTTTAGACTCCATGCCATACAATTTGCTACCATATCTGCCGATAACCAAAAGGCACAAGTTGGGACCAAAGACTGGACTATGTTCTTCTGGGTTATGCGCCAAGCAATATTTTTGGCGTTCACTCTCCTAATACTTGGAGTTTAAAAACTGGTTGACGCCGGTTGATACTCGAATGAATATAGGCACTTCTTGTCAACATCGATGCTTGTCTGAGTGAACTTTGGAGTACGTAGCAGCAGCATAAGTATCTGTCCATCTGATCATTTTGTGCAGTTCTACTGAAATCACCCAATGCAATGATTTGCCTGCGAGTTCAGGCTCCAAGTTACTCCTTTACAAAATCGGCAAACAGTAGCACAATACCAAATTACCAATACATGACAAGCACAATAATCAGGATAAAGACCAATACCAACCTGTGTGAGGTAGCATATCAATTACTATTTCCTTTAACTAGAAGCCGAGATAAGTGAAGCGACTGACAACAAAGGAAGAAAGCAAGCCGAGATTAGCGACTGACAGGAAAGGACGGAAGCTGTCGAGGCAATGAAGCACCCAAAGTTTTTGTGCAGTTCCACCAAAATTGAGCATCCCTGTTGGCACATATATTGAGAGAGTGAGATTACTATAATAGTGGGACTAGTTGATGAAACATACACTAACAAATAGAAGCACCCTCATTATCTTAATGGGTAAAGTTAGCAACATAGTAGTCTTGCTTAAAGAGAGGTATTAGTTTATTTAATCAGTGCCAATTAGCTCAACACTCAAAGCATTGCCATTTATCATAGGTTGCAAAACTTTAACATGCAAAGATAAATGAGTTTCTCATGATAGTAGCACGATACAAATAGAGATGACAACTAATATGGATGAAGGCCTTAGGCCCGTACCAACCTGAGAAAAAAAGCTTATTCATGTAGTCCCATAAGAGATGATAAAGCACTCACTGGAATCACTCAATAGTATATATTTTTGTGCACTTAAAATGTATGGTTGAAATCACTCTTGTTTAGCAGTGCTGAGATTATATCAAAAGATTATCAAGAACTTCCAGCATAGTTAAAGCACTATCTGGGATACAGTTCATTGTATTGTCTTGTGTAGTTCCACTAAAATGTATGATTGGCACAACATGATCCCTATTTGCACAAGTAGGAACAAGGTGAAACCTTCATTAGCTTAGTGAGAAAGGATAGGAAGACATTAGCATATTACTCTAACTAGGTAGCAATAAATTAGTGGTACTTAAGTACTCCTAATTAATTAAGTGAGACAACAGAACTGGAAGGGCTCCCTGGAGGATCGTCTCACATGTAAGGTAGTCGTTGCCGGAGCCCTTGAATGGCCTCGACTGAGGCCTCTGGCTTCAGCAAGATCGCCTTGGCACTATTTATTCTTCTTCTTCCTCCTCTTCATGCTCTGTTTCTCTTTCTCCTCACCAGTTGGTGAAACCAAGTACATGATTGGCCTTCTATTTCAGAATTGGTTTTGTCAGTGAGGGAGTACAAGTGTACTAGTAAAAAATAGCATTATTTTCTCATGGCAGTCGGAAAATAGAGATGAACACATGCATTAAATATCATTCTTACCTAAAGGAAGGTTATGGCGCCAATATGGATGATGAGGATTGGAACATAGATCTCCCTTTGTGTAGTCCCACCGAAATGAACCAACTGTTCCATTCTGACATTCCAGTTAAATAGCACAAAGTCACTTCTTTTAAGAAGAGTTTTGTGTAGTGCACCAAAAGGTCACAACAGCAACCAGGTGAATTGGATATCCTTGTTTGCACAAAAATCTACAAAGGAAACTGTCAGAGTCTCAAACAATTACATGCAAAAACATTTGGCTAAACTTGTCATGGCTTATAACAGTGGCATGGCTTCATTTTTACCAGGGACATTAGATTAAGAACAGCTAAATATTTGGTATAAGGGCATGGGACAGTGGGTGCACCAGCAGTCCAGCACCATGTACGTAAACAGGGGCATAAAGTGGTGATTCATAGTTTGTTTCCCCGAGAAACAAACATCCAAGAAACATATATGGGTTGGTCCCATTTTTGTTCACTCTAGCCACCTACTCCTATGTGTGGATAACAAATCTAGTCCTGGTCATACCACTATGTACAGCGTAACCCCTATATTTCCCTTTTCGACCAAGAGACCGGTTGGATGACCAGTCTATACTACTTTCACCCCCTTTCCTTCCTGTTTGTACCAAGTCCGATGTACATACTAAATTCCCCCACCCCCACTTTATTTCTTGTTTGAATCAAGTACTCCCTCCGTCCGAAATTACTTGTCATCAAAATGGATGTGTCTAGAACTAAAATACATCTAGATACATCCATTAAAATAACAAGTATTTCTGGATGGAGGGAGTACAAAATTCGACTCCATGAAGTAGCTTTACCTCTGGAAATAGAAGAAAAAAATAGGTGACGTTGGACCATCCGATCGAGAGGGGCTAAGAGGTAGAAAATGATGCACATGCAGTGACGTAGTGAGCTGGGGAAGTAGAGCTAAGGCAGTTTCAAATGAAGATATACCTGAAGGTCGTCGGGATGTGGATAGGTGGGCGGCGGGAGGCCGGATCTGCCCATAGGCAACGACGAAGGGATCGGAGGACCAACGCGCCGGCGCTCGGTCAGAGATAACGGTGCGGCCGGCAGTGGGTCTCCTCCCTCGCTGTTGACGACGGCCTAAATGTTGCCCCTCCTCCCCTTCACCGGCGGAGGAGGACACGTCCGGACCTGTAACCAGTGGTGAGTATAGAAAGACAGTGTTCTTTGAAGGGAGAAAGACAGTGTTACCACCCCTATCTTGTTTAGATCTGGAGAGGATGAGAGTGTGTGAATAGAGCAACCCTAGTAAGCAAGCGCGGAGGCTCCGGCCTATATATACGTAGTGGGGTAGTTTTCCTTTTTCACTCCATCAAAACAATCGTTTGAAATTGTGTACTACCCGCTTGTTCCAAGTGGTGTTACAGTGTGCCAGGTCGCACTTTGTATCGTTCAAGTCTGGTACAAGTCCCTCCATTAAATGAATAACCACCCACTCGTAAAAGTTGTGAACAAGCCCACAGCTAAAATTAGCGGAAATGTGGGTTGCCCCAACATGCATTATTATTTACATTTTCTACTCCCTCCATTCCTAAATATAAGTCTTTTTTATTAGCCACACCTAAGACAAGAATTTTTTATTAGTAGTGAACCCCACATGTCATAGACACAAAAATTGTGGCAAGATTCCCTTAGGCAAGCCAAAGTGTGTCTAACAATTTCAGCAACTGAAGTTAGGCAAGTGTGGCAAGTGTGGGAAAAATAATGTGGCAACATAGGACAAACATAGTCACAATCCAAACAGCCCTGTAATTTTTTGTGACATGCATGAAAATTTGGTTAGTTAAATTTATAGTCAAAATTTGGCAAGGTGCATCAAATCAACACATGCAAGTATCAAAAGGAAAGTCACGGCATGCATGCATGTGTTGTACTCCCTCCGTTTCCAAATATAAGTCTTTTTAGAGATTGCAACAAGTGACTACATACGAAGCAGAATATGTCTACATACATCCGTATGTTGTAGTCCATTTGAAATGTGTAAAAAGACTTATATCGAGTGCAGTGCTTTGATGTGTCGCGTCAACTCGTACAAGACCGAGAAGTTTGATCACTACAACGCCCTCTCCCTCGCGGACTGAGCTCCGGTGCCTTAACTGCACCTGCCTTTGGCTGCATGACAGGTGGGCCAACCACCTGTTGGGCCCACCTATCATAGACGCAAAGGCAGGAGCAGTAAGTCAATGAAGTTGCATCCCTCCCTCGCGCATGAGCGTGGTGGCTGGCAGGAATAGTAGAAGCTTTCGCTACATGCTATCCCTCCCGCACGAGATGGACGGACATGCAGTAGTGGATTCGATACTGTAGAAGTAGGAGTAACATCATTGTTCATCTTCTCGAAGAGACGAAGAGCCAAGCGCAACCCAAACGTGGCAGTTGCGAACGCTCGCGTGGTGCGGTGCCTTGGAGCACGCATATAGTAGCCAGGCTCTTGCATGAGGCAAAATTGCTATTTGAGCCCACTATTGTAGTAGTACTAGTACTTGCTACTCCCTCCGTCTAGGTGAGTAAGTCATTGAATTTGTAGCCAAGCTTCCCTCATTGAATTGTTTAACAATTAAACTCCATCATCCATTGGTTGATAGTCATTCTGCATAGGTCCACCCGCTTAGCACCATTTCCTCCTAGGGTCACCAATGTTTATATGCTAATTAATAGCATTGCATGCAATGAACTAGCCATTGGATGTCGTGTTTGGTAGTCTCAAGTCATTAAAAGCATGCACACCTCTCATCTCTTATTGGTTGATATGTCAAGAAACAAGACACAAGGTAGAAGTTAATGCACCACGTCTAAGTGTTTTGGGATTATTTGGTTTTCGTAAGATGACTTACACACCTAGACGGAGGGAGTAGTATAGCCCTGTAAACCGGAAAGGAGTATTTTCCTTTCTAGAGATTTCAACAAGTGACTAGCTGAATGTAACCGTATATCAATCATCCAATAAAGTTCCTTTTTTGTGTCAAAAAAACAAGTGACTAGACTACACCGCGTCCAATACTCCCTCCCTTCCGGTTTATAGGGCTCAAATCTCATGAACCAAGGCATTTTGCGATTGGAGGAATGTATCTCGTACTTTACAAAACTACCCTAATTAAACTCATGCATTAATTACGTAGTTCTCTCGTTTTTCTCTCCGCCTTGGTCGCGGTGCACAATATTGAGCACTCCTTGTCGGAGTAAATGACCACGGGTAGCCTAACCGGCTCCCTTTGGCCCTCAAAAAAAACAACGGGCCGATCGGACCTCGAAGCACCTAAGACGTGGGGCCGCCTTCCTCCGGCCGGCTATCGCCTAAGCCGGCTGGTGGAAGGCGGCCCAGCCATAAAACAACCTTTGGAGGGTGCCACGATCGAGCCGACTCCAAGAAACCGACCCATGAAGGACCAACTCCAAGAAGACGGCCCATGAAGGACCGACTCCAAGAAGGCGGCCCGTGAAGGGCCGACTCCAAGAAGCAGGCGGCCGAACGCCGCATTCTAAAGACCATCACCCATAACGGTGATGGGACGGGGCGTGGCTACAGCAAGCCCTACCACCCCCGAATCCCAGAAGATACATGGCCATAGTACGCCATACGGGGCGGCCATCCCCCGTGCGGCGTGGCACTGTTGCCATGAGAATCATGACGCCATCCACGACGGGACGCCAGTACGGCCTGCAGGTGGCGGGCCCCTTCGGTCAGAGAGACATCCGAAGGCGGCCTGGCCTCCCCCAGCCGGCCCAAGGTCGGGCCGGCTTCCAGTAGCCGGCTTGCTCCCCTCGGGGTGCGCGCACCGTTTAAGCAGATGAGATGCGGAATGGCTACAGTGGGAGCCCGCAAGGCGGCGGCACTGTAGCCATGCTTACCTCGACAAAACCCTCATCATCAGAGGCGAGGCCATAGTAACCAGCCCCCAACAAGATCCCCCATGCAGTGGGGCTGGCCTGTCGACCAACGGGCCGACAGCCGGCGGGACCCACTAGTCGGCGGGCCCTAGAAGCCGGCGGAGAAGACGGCGGTTGTAGACACTGACGGCCTGGGCCCGCACCCAGCCGGATTACCATTGTACCCCCGGGGGGTAGGCCTATATAAACCCCCCGGGACACCCATGCAAAGGGTTGATCTCATATAGTTCTTTACACTGCCATAGGGAGAGAAGAGAGCTAGCCTTGCCCTTCTTCCTCCTCCCACCGAACAGCTCAAGGAGCATCTTGTAGCCACTTGTTAATCTAGTGATCATGCGGAGACCCCGCAGAGCAGCAATAGGGGTGTTATCTCCACGGAGAGCCCCGAAGCTGGGTAAGATTCGCCGGCGTGCATGTCTTCGCCTTATCCCGTTTCCAGGCACCAGCGACGTCTTACTGGCTCCCACAATGATAAGCCATCCGTAGGCATATGTCGCACCTACCACCCGACATTTGGCGCCCACCGTGGGGCCAGGTGCACCGTCGTCCGGAGACTTGCACTGGACGGGAACCCTTTTCCTCCCCAGCGAGCGTAGCCAGCCAGGCACGCCCGATGGCACTTGCCCCAACGCGCTGCAAAGCGTCGACGACGCTTGCGCGGCAAGCTGCCTCGCTGATCTCCTTGGCAAGGTTTGCATCTCTGACGAGCCCGCATCTGACGCGGGCACCGGCTGCCTCGAAAGCCGCCTCGTCAGGTTCCTCGACCAACTCCACGTCTCCGGCGAGCCTACCGCGGACTTGGAGTCGGTCGGCTCCACTGACCCGATGCTTGTCGACTCCGACACGGCATCGCCTGATGCCTTCCCCACCGACGTGATCGTCTTCGATGATCCCCTCCCGCGAGTTGACAGTGGCGGCAGCACCATCACTGAGGTGCTAGTCATCAACCACGGAGCCGCCTCCGGCGAGAACACCCACGACGCCCTGCAAGCTGTGCTACAGGACTTGTCCGTCCCCATTCCTGCCGACGCCGACACCGAGGCGCTGAAGGCTCGCCGCCTTGCCCTTATCACGGAGGGCCAGAAGATAAACACCATGAGACGCCTCACGGAAGCCCACCAGCATGAGGTCGACCGCGCCGCCTTCGGCACGCCGCCTCCAGAGGGGCCAAGCCGGGTCGGCGCCGTCAAGAAACGCCGCGCCGCCATCGTCAGCATGTTGGGTGCGGACCGCCCGGTCTACGCCACGCCCCTCGAGAATCTACGCGCCGCCCAGTCGATCGTTGACGAGCTCAACGGACTAGGGGTCGACGAGCTCCCCTACATGACTAGACGCATCCAGCAACTGATCGACGCGGCTGCAGCGCGACACGAAGCCGACGTCCGAGCTGGAAGCCCCCCTCGCCGAGAGCACGGCACGACATCGCGTACGCCGACTGCGGGCGGCGCCCGTGCGAGACAAGAGAAGGAGCCGGCTGCTAGCTGCAGCCGGACACGAATCACCATCGAGCGCGAGGTGGAAGGCCGTCCCCGAGGCGTGGAGAGACGAGGCGACTTGCCCCCTCCTCCACCTCGCGGGGAGAGATACCCCACCCTGCCGCCTATCGAGCATCCGACTCTCAGCGGCCGACTTGGTCGCCGCGAAGGAGTCGGCGAGAACGATGCCCGCCATCGGATAGACCGCCTTGCATGATCCCTGGCCCTAGAAGAATAAGATGATGTCAGCCCACCTTGTTTCGGCCCTCGCATCCGTGACGAGCCCTTTCCCAAAGGGTTTTCGCTCCCAAGAAACACACCCATGTATAACGGCTCGTGAAGCCGGAGGACTGGTTGATCGACTACTCCACCGCGGTTCGCATAGCAAACGGCAACCGACGCGTTGCCATGAAGTATGTCCCCCTGATGCTCCAAGGCACGACACGCACCTGGCTCAACAGCCTCAAGCCCTACAGCATCAACAGCTGGCTCGACTTCACGGAAGCCTTCATCCGCAACTTCACCAGGACCTACAAGCAGGCACCCAAGCCCCGACAGCTCTCCTTGTGTGTGCAAGGACCCGACGAGTCGACTCGTGACTACCTCACACGTTGGGCCGAGCTCCGAAACTCCTGCGAAGGGGTGCACAAGGTTCAGGCGATCGAGTACTTCACGGTCGGGTGCCGAGAGGGCACCCTCCTCAAGCACCGACTCCTCTGCGACGAGCCAACTACCCTTGATGAACTACTGATCATCGCGAACAAATATGCCACGACTGATTCCTCCATGAAGACCGAGCTTCGAGTCGACGCTTTCGGGAAAGTGCTTACGCCGGCTCCCAAGACGCCGGCTGGAGAGTCCACTCGGCGGCCATATCAGAACGACAACAAGCGCAAAGCCCCGATGCCGCCTTCCACTAGTCGGTAGGTGGCGACGGTCGAAGATGAGCAGCCTGAGGGACGGTCGGCTCCCAAGAAACCGAAGGGCGCCAGGCCGGCTTGGCAGTCGGCTTTCTCCTACGAGCAAACTCTCAACGCCCCCTGCAAGTTCCACAGCGGTGCGAAGCCGTCCAACCATATGACTCGGAAGTGCCATTGGCTCACCCGAATCTCCAAGGGCGAGGGGCTGTTGCCGCCTCCACTTGTGGGCCAGCCGCCTCCTGCCCCCCAGCAGCCGGCCGCTCGACCAGCAGTCGGAGCTGTCCACGACGAGTTCCCTGACGAGCATGCCGCCTACGTCATCTTCACGAGCCAACCAGACGATCGGCAAAGTCGGCACCGACAACACCAAGAAGTCAACGCGGTCGCCTCCAGTAACCCTGAGTTTATGCACTGGTCGGAGAAACCCATCAGCTGGAGCCGGGACGACCACCCAGAGGTGATGCCGTCCCCCGGCTCCTATGCCCTTGTTTTGGATGCTACCCTGGCAACGGAGAGGCGCACCGCTCGTTTCTCCCACGTACTAATAGACAGCGGGAGCAATATCAACATTCTGTACCGAGATACCATGGAGCAGCTCAACATCAAGCCGAAGCAACTCATGCCTAGCCGGATCGTGTTCCATGGTATCATACCCGGCTTGTCCTGCTCACCAATCGGCAAGATCAAGATGGATGTCCTCTTTGGAGACAAGGATCATTTCCGGCGAGAGGCAATATGGTTCGAGGTGGTGGATTTGGAGAGCCCGTACCACGCATTGCTTGGCCGACCAGCATTGGCCAAGTTTATGGCTGTGCCCCACTATGCCTACCTCAAGATGAAGATGCCGAGTTCCAAGGGCATTATCACCATAGCCAGAGACTACAAGAAGTCTTCTGAGTGTGCAGCTGCCAGTAGTCGGCTGGCCGAGTCCCTCGTGATTGCCGAAGAAAAGAAGATGCTGGACCAAGTTGTGGCCTTGGCTGGCAAGCAGCCGACTTTGTCTCTTGACCCCAAAGAATGTGAAGCTCAAGGTTCTTTCCAGCCGGCCAAAGAGACAAAGAAGATACCCCTGGACCCGGAGCACCCAGAGAGGCACGCTGTCATAGGCACATGCCTTGACAGCAAATAGGAAGGCGAGCTCGTCGATTTCCTCCGTGAGAATCGGGACGTCTTTGTATGGTCTCTCAAAGACATGCCGGGTGTCCCGACGGATTTCGCCAAGCACAAGCTACACGTCTGATTTGATGCAAAGCCGGTCAGGCAGCCCTTGCACCGCCTGTCAGAAGAGAAGACAAGAGTAGTCGGAGAAGAGATAGCCTGGCTTCTGGCAGCCGGCTTCATTATGGAAGAGTTCTTTCCGGAATGGCTTGCCAACCCGGTCATCATGCTGAAGAAGAACAAGCAGTGGCGCATGTGTATCGATTACACCAGCCTCAACAAAGCCTGCCCCAAAGATCCGTTCGCCCTGCCAAGAATTGACCAAATGATAGACTCCACGGCCGGATGCGAGCTTCTGAGTTTCTTGGACGCCTATTCCGGCTACCACCAGATAAAGTTGAACCCGGCTGATCGCTTGAAGACTGCCTTCATCACCCAATTCGGAGCTTTCTATTACCTGACTATGACATTCGGCCTGAGAAATGCTGGTGCCACTTTTCAGCGTTGCATGCAGAAATGCCCACGTCTATGTAGACGACGTTGTGGTGAAGACGGAAAAACATGGCACCCTGCTGGAAGACCTCAAGGAAACCTTTGAGAACTTGCATCGGTTTCAGATCAAGCTCAACCCGGAGAAATGTGTGTTTGGAGTACCAGCCTGCCAACTTCTGGGCTTTCTGGTCTCCGAATGCGGCATCGAGTGCAACCTAGTGAAGATCAAGGCCATAGAGAGAATGAAGGTCCCTACCAAGCTGCGAGACCTCCAAACGTTCACTGGATGCCTGGCATCTTTGAACCGTTTCATGAGCCGGCTCGGAAAGAAGGCTCTCCCCCTCTACCGACTTATGAAGAAGTCGGCTCACTTTGAATGGAATGACCAGGCGGATCAAGCTTTCCACAAGTTGAAGAAGATGATGTCCACGCCGCCTGTCTTGGCGGCCCCAACTGAGAAGGAGCCCATGCTCATCTACATCACTGCCACCAGCCGGGTGGTCAGCACAGTCATTGTGGTTCAGTGCCCAGAAGAAGGCCGAGCTCAGCTAGTCCAGAGGCCGGTATATTATTTGAGCGAAGTATTGTCCACCTCTAAGCAGAACTACCCACACTATCAGAAAATGTGCTATGGTGTGTACTTCGCCTCCAAGAAACTCAAGCCCTATTTTCAAGAGCATCCCATCACGGTCGTATGCACCGCCCCGCTTTCTTGAGATCATAGGCAGCCGGGATGCATTCGGCCGAGTGGTGAAATGGGCCATTGTACTGGCTCCGTACACCATTTACTACCAGCCCCGCACCGCCATCAAGTCCTAAGCATTGGCCGACTTCCTCATCGACTGAGCCGAGACCCAGTACCTGCCGCCGGCTCTGGACTCCACTCAGTGGCGGATGCATTTTGACTGGTCCAAGATGCGCACTGGCTTGGGAGCCGGCATTGTCCTCACCTCTCCCCAAAGGCGACAAACTCAGATATACATTGCAAATCCACTTTGCCGCCTCCAACAATGTGGCCGAGTACGAGGCGCTCATACACGGGCTCCGTCTAGCCAAGGAACTCGGCATCCGCCGGATCCTATGTTATGGTGACTCGGACTTAGTGGTTTAGCAATCATCTGGCAACTGGGATGCCAAGGACGCGAACATGGCGAGCTACCATTTCCTTGTCCAGCAGCTCAGCGGATATTTTGAGGGCTGCGAGTTCCTTCATGTGCCGCGAGCCGATAATGAGCAAGCAGATGCCCTGGCACGGATAGGTTCCACCCGACAAGCTATACCAACTGGCGTCGCCCTCCAACACCTCTTCAAGCCATCTGTCAAGCCTTCCTTGGAATCCAGTTCCATCTTCGTGCCGCCTAACCCCGACGCAGTCGGATCCGACTTCGGGGACCAGGCAGGCGGCCCGGGGACTAAGGCAGCCAACTCGGGGACTTCCATAGTCGAACCCGGCCCGGGGACTTCCAGAGTCGAAACCGGCCCGGGGACTGCCGTAGCCGAACCCGGCCCAGGGACTGTAGTGGCACAGCAAACGGAGGCCGACTCCAACTCCTCACAACCCAGCCCGCCCACCCTGGTTGCGGTAGCCGTCTTAGCAGTCGAAGAAGTCACGGCTCCATCATGAGCTCAGCCCATCCTCCGGTTTCTGGTGAATGGAGAACTACCGACTGACGAGATCTCGGCCAGACAAGTCCAACGTCGAGCCAGAGCCTACACAGTAATGAATCAAGAGCTAGTTAGGCGCAGTGCTACAGGAGTCTTCCAGCGCTGCGTCGAGCAAGAGAAGGGCATAGCAATCCTCGAAGACATCCACCAAGGCGAGTGTGGCCACCATGCCGCCTCCAGGGCGCTCGTTGCCAAAGCCTTCCGCCACGGATTCTTCTGGCCGACTGCATTGGTGGATGCCAAGGAACTAGTCAAACACTGCAAAGGGTGCCAAGTCTTTGGCTCCAAGCAACACCTGCCGGCTTCTGCACTCAAGACCATCCCCATCACTTGGCCCTTTGCCTCTGGAGGCTGGACATGGTTGGACCATTCAAGACAGTGCGCGGCGGCATGACACATCTGCTTGTCGCCATAGACAAATTTACCAAGTGGATCGAAGCAAAGCCGATCAAGAAGCTGAATGGGCCGACTACCGTGACATTCATTGCCGACATTACAAACCGGTACAACGTACCACATAGTATCATCACCGACAACGGCACAAATTTCGCAAAGGGAGCATTGGCACGTTTCTGCGCGACACAGGGCATCCAACTGGACTTAGCGCCCGTTGCCCACCCGCAGTCAAACGGCCAAGTCGAGCGAGCAAATGGCCTCATCCTCTCCGGCCTCAAGCCCCGACTGGTCATGCCACTTGAGCGTTCAGCCGGCTGCTGACTTGATGAGCTACCGGCCGTCCTCTGGAGTCTGCACACTACTCCAAACAAGTCGACCGGCTTCACCCCCTTCTTCCTTGTATATGGTGCCGAGGCCGTCATCCCAACTGACATCGAGTTCGACTCACCTCGCGTCACCATGTACACGAAAGCAGAGGCCAAGGAAGCAAGAGAAGACGGTGTTGACTTGCTGGAAGAAAGACGGCTGTTAGCCCTCAGTCGGTCCGCCATCTACCAGCAAGGACTACGCCGGTACCAAAGTCGGAGAGTGAAGCCAAGAACCTTCCAAGAGGGAGACCTTGTGCTCCGGCTAATCCAGCGAACAGCCGGCCAGCACAAGCTCTCGGCCCCTTGGGAAGGCCCCTTTGTCATCAGCCGGGCTCTGGGAAATGACTCCTACTACCTAATCGACGCACAGAAGCCGAAGGCACGCAAGAGAGACGACTCCGGCAAGGAGTCAGAGCACCCGTGGAATGCCAATCTTCTTCGAAGATTTTACAGTTGAAATGCAGTATGTATCACACTATCTTTTGTATTAAGTATGAGACAACGGGCCCCCGAGGAGTTCTCGGGGACTGCCCTATTTTATTTATGTATGCCGGGTATCACTCCCATGATTACCCTACTGCATTTACTTTCTCCGTCCGGCACCGGGTTCGACTAGTCGGCCCGGGGACTTGCCTCCTTGAGTTATGTCCAAGTTCTACCCGCAGTTAGACAAGTAATGTGCCGGCACCCAAGCCCTCTCTTGCGAGAGTCACAGCTCGAAGAATCAGCTGCCCGACTAGCAAGAGCTAAAGGCGGAAAGGATGCCCACATGAAAAATGGCTAAGGACTAACGAACTTACATAACACAAGCCGGCTTCCCCCATCACCAACCGACTGTCGAAGCAGTCAGCTGGCCAGCTTCCTTTCCCACTCTGCCAAAATCTAAGAGAGCTCGAACCTTTGCCTTCCTAGACAGCCGAACCCCTTACCCGGCCATAGACTGCAGAGCAGCTGTCCGGTTGGGAAGGCGGCAACCAAGGGAAGGCGACAAAGGAAGAAAGCCGAAAGATAAAAAAGCAAGTCGGAATGGAAGCCAAACACATGAATAATAATATTTACATCAAAGAGCCTTTGAAAGGCCGGTATTCAACGAAGTTTGAATACACCCCCAGTGGGTGGAATTGCGCAAAATAACAAGTTTGTTCAAAGAGTAACTAGCAGGGAAGTAAAAGATAAATCAAGCCAAGGGAGCGCTTGGAGCTTCAGGAAGAACGGTGGAGATGGTGGTGTCGGCTGGAGGAGTGGCCGGCTGGCGAGTCTCGGCCTGGTCATCGCCGGCGGCAGGCGGAGCGTTCGCGCATGCCTCGTTGCTGGAGGCAAGGTCAGGCTGAGGCTGGCCGGCTGCTCCGACATCCGGCTCGACATCTTCGCTGTCTTCCTCCTCTTCCTCCTCGCCCTCGTCACTGGAGTCAATCTCCTCCGCCGAGTCGTCACCATCGGCCGGGTTTAACCCGAACCAGTCATCGGGCTGCACGATGCCGTCCTCGTTCACCTCAGGAGCAAAGGCGCTGGTGTCAGTGAAGTCAGCGATCGCCGAAGCACACCGGATGATAGCCGTCCGCACCGCCTCCAGCTCCTCGTCGGCCTCCTGCCTCCAGGTGTGCAGCTGATCCAAGTTCAGCCCAGGGTACCAAGCCCGGACGAACTCTAGTGCCCGCGGAGGGCCGGATCGAGCTGCTGAAGCCTTCCAGGCTTCAAGGCGGCCGATGGCTACCTCCAGCCAGTCGGCGGTGTGGCTGGGGGTGCGAGGGATTACCTCGCCAGGCCAAAGGGCGGCCAGCACCTGCGCCCCGGCACGCTGGAGCCGGCGGAGCATGCGGTAGGCCGGCTGGAGGTGTGCCTCGATCGCCAGAAGCTGCTCCTCAAGCGACCGATTAGCATGTAGCGCGATCTCAACCCCAGCCTGCCGCCGGGCCTCTCGGTGGGCTTCGATGGCTTGGTTGGCAGCGACAGAGTGGCTAGGAAAGTACTCTTCACAAAGAAGAAGAAACAGAGCAAGTCAGGAGATAAACCGACTTGCAAAAACAAGCAAAGAGTGAAAGAGAAGGCGGCCTACCGTCGACCAAGTCCTCGACATGGCCGTAGCCTTCGCTCAGAGCTTGCCTCGCCTCGGGCCAGCCCGCCGCCTCGGTCTCGAATTCGGCTTTGAGGGCGGCCTCGCTGTCCTGGGCCGCCTTCAGGGCCGCGTGGTGGCTTTCCTCCTGGTCGGTCAGTCTCTTGGCCAGGCGGTCACGCTCCTGGGCCAAGGCATTGAACTCGCCCTCCTTGGTGCAAAGGGCGGTCTGGGCGATACCCAACTGCTACCTCAAGTCGGCACTGGCTCCTGCCGGTATGGAAAGAAAAAAAAGTTAAGAAAGAAGTCGGCAAGAAAGATCCGACCCGACTTCTCAGCAGTCGGCCCGAATCTCAGGGAATACACCCAGTGGGTGCGCTGACGCGCCACCACATGAGATGAAAGACAAAAACACTCACGCCGACTCTCCGTCAGATCGGCTGCCCTCTTGTCTGCCTCCCGGACCTGGGAGTTGAAGGTAGCGGCATGGAGATTGTGGTAATCCTGCAAACAGGACAAACAAGCAAGCAAGAGTAAGTCAGTAAAACAAGTCTTCAAAGAAGTTCCAAGCCGCCTGCTCAGCAGCCGGCTCGGAACTCGGGGACTACACCCAGTGGGTGCACTGACGCGCCCCCACGGAAAGAAATAAAGAACAAAGAACTCATCTGAACGACCGCCTGCGTCGCGAGAAATTCTCGGGTACATTGTTGCAGCGCGGTGGCTTGGGCCTGAAGCCGGCTGCGGACGTCTTGCGCCGCCAAGTTCAGTGCGGCTGTCCCGTCGCCCTGCGTCCACCCGAGCGAGCTAGCAGTGGTCGACTCCAGCTCATGCGACAGCGAGCCGGAGGCGGCCGCCCTCTGCGGATCCGGCTCCGAAGCCGCCCTCGCCACATGCCGGCGAGCCGGTGACAGAACCACAAGATCCGCCTGCACGGTCGGCCGCTCAGGCGGCACCTCGGGCTGGCCGCCTTGGCCGGTCCCGACCGACGGAGGCGGCACTACTCCTCCCTCCAGGATGACTACGTGACCTTCCTCCCTCTCCGCCACCGGCGGGTCGCGGCGGACCTCTTACGGCGGGGGTTACGGGACGTCCGGGGGTGCGGAACGGAGGGGGATGATGAGCTGCGGAGGCTGCTCTCGCGGGGCCTCCGCCATCTTCTCCACGGCCTCGGCCTCCGCCCGGGCCCTGGCCGCCGCGTCGGCCTGCGCCTCGGCCGACTCCGCCGTCGTCTCTAGGATCGGCTCGGCGGCGGCTGCCCTTCTCTCTTCCGCCTCCCGCTCCTCCCGTGCTTCCCGAGTGTTCCGCTCCGTCGCCGCCTGAAGCTCGGCGCGGGGGTCTATGCAACGGGAGCCTGCAGACCCTCCCGCTCCGCGACAATGGAGGCGGCGGTAGTCCGCTCAAGAGTGAGCGGGGCCCTGATTGACAAAATAGGAGACAAGACTTAGAAGAACATCAACTAAAGAAAAGAAAGGAAGTTACGTAAAGACCAGAACTTACGCCGAGACTGCCTGCGACTGCTTCACCACTTTGCGGAAGTGGGCCGCCTTCGCGGCCGCCTCGTTCCGCTTGGTTGCCGCCGCGGGCACCCTAGGCCTCTTCGGTCGGCCGCCGAAGGGAGTCGGTGCCGCTCGGCGCTTTAGTACGCTGCCTCGTGCAGCCGGCCCGCCGGATGGACCGGCGCCTTGGGGGTCGGACGTCGGCTAGCGGCATGGAGCGGGGTCGGCCTCGTCATCGTCGGGCCAGTCTTCGAAGCCGGCGCTGAAGCCGGAGCCGCCTGTCTCGCCGCCGCCCCCCGCAGCATCGTCGTCCAGGGCGGCCGCCCTCAAGTCGGCGTCATCAGGGTCGTCCGCCTCGCGGTCGGGGGCGAACTCGCGTTCCGGCCCCGCGGTCCCGGTCGGAGGATGAAGAAGGGGATTCTGATTCAAGACATACCAAGGATCAAGAGTCGGCCCGGAAAAGGATTCGGCAACGAATAAAGGAAGAAACTTACCATTGGTGGTGGATTGGCGCGAGAGAATGGCGCCATGCCATACTGCCAATCCGGCTTGAGCTTGCAGTTGGCGATGTAGTTCACCATATAAGACACCTCGTCGTGAGGCATCTCCCTGGTGCTGAGCCGGCTCAGGTCGAAGCGGCCGCTCATCTGACAGATCAGATGAGGCCGGCCTTGGAGCGGAAGGACCCGGCGCTCGACGAAGGCGGCGATCAAGTCGGGCCCGGTGAGGCGGTTCGACTGGATAAGCACCCGAAGTTGGGCGACGGCTCCGGCTCCAGCCGGCGTCAGTGATCTGGCCCGGTAGGACCACGAAGCCGGCCTCCCAGCCAGTGGGCCGGCTACGTAGGCCGGCAAGTTGACGTAGTCGCCATTCGGGGCAACGTTCTTTACATAAAAGTAAGACCGTTGCCAGAGCTTCACCGACTGGATCAGCGCGATGGCAGGAAAGGGGTTGTCGGCGGTGGACCTCCTCATGGCGATGAAGGCGCCGCACTGAGCCGGCACGCCGGCGACGGTCGTGCCGAGCTTGGATTGAAAGAACTCCCCCCAGAGCTCGATGGTGGGGAGGACGCCGAGGAAGCCCTCGCAGAAAGATATGAAGGCCGACAGCAACACCACCGTGTTGGGGGTGAGGTGGTGCGGCTGGAGCTGGTAGAACTCAAGGAACGCGCGGAAGAAGTCGCTGGCGGGGAGGCCGATGCCGCGCATGCAGTGCGAGTAGAAGATCACTCGCTCGCCTTCCTCCGGCGCCGGCGAGATCTCCCTCGCTAGTGCAAGGCAGACTTGCACGAGATCCTCGCTCGGCAGCCGCCTCGTCTTGCGGAGAAACTCGATGTGGTCGTCGCGGATGGTGGAGCCATCCCAAGAGCTCGACGCCGGGGCCATGGGGGCGAGCGCGACGACGAGAAGTGCCCGGTGCAGAGGCAGCAAGCCTGCGGCACGCTGGTAGGAAGGATGGATGGCGAAGCAGAGGCACGACCAGGAGCAGCCGCGGCAAAGCAGAAGAAGAAGGAGGCAGGGCAAGGGCGAGCGTGCGAACTACTGCTGCTCCCCCTTCCCGCCCCTACTTATAGCCTCGCGCGGCGAAGCCGAGGAGGCGAGGCGCGGGGGGCGTGGGATTAACTGCGCCCACTACCCCACGCCCCGCGATTATTGCGCCTTGATGGCGAGTGGGAACCGCCGCCGGAAGATGTGCGGTCGGTTCGGGCCACAAAAGACCCGCACACGGGCCGAGGCGCGGGAGTGGCGGGCCCCGGCCTGCGACGGCGTCCCGTCGCGTGCGTGGGCTGGCAGGCCTTGCCGACCGAAGGGTGCCACGTGGCATGCGGAAAGCAGGCGGTCATCCCACCGCTCGGCTGGCGCGCTTGCTGGTTCCCGCCTTCGAATTTTGAGGAAACTTCGCCGAGAAGGCACGTGCAAGAAGGGCCGGCTCCTAGCTGCCGGCTCCTCGGGATAGGAAGCTGGCCGAGCTTCTCGATTTCCCCTCAAGCCGCGGAGCCCAACCAGCTTCGGGGACTACTGTCGGAGTAAATGACCACGGGTAGCCTAACCGGCTCCCTTTGGCCCTCAGAAAAAACAACGGGCCGATCAGACCTCGAAGCACCTAAGACATGGGGCCGCCTTCCTCCGGCCGGCTATCGCCTAAGCCAGCTGGTGGAAGGCGGCCCAGCCATAAAACAACCTTTGGAGGGCGCCACGATCGGGCCGACTCCAAGAAACCGGCCCATGAAGGACTGACTCCAAGAAGACGGCCCATGAAGGACCGACTCCAAGAAGGCGGCCCGCGAAGGGCCGACTCCAAGAAGCAGGCGGCCGAACGCCGCATTCTAAAGACCATCAGCCATAACGGTGACGGGACGGGTCGTGGCTATAGCAAGCCCTGCCACCCCCGAATCCCGGAAGATACATGGCCACAGTACGCCATACGGGGCGGCCATCCCCCGTCTGGCGTGGCACTGTTGCCATGAGAATCATGACGACATCCACGACAGGATGCCAGTACGGCTCGCAGGTGGCGGGCCCCTTCGGTCAGAGAGACATCCGAAGGCGGCCTGGCCTCCCCCAGCCGGCCCCAGGCCGGGCCGGCTTCCAGTAGCCGGCTTGCTCCCCTCGGGGCGCGCGCACCATTAAGCAGATGAGACGCGGAATGGCTACAGTGGGAGCCCGCAAGGCGGCGGCACTGTAGCCATGCTTACCTCGACAAAACCCTCGTCATTAGAGGCGAGGCCACAGTAACCAGCCCCCGACAAGATCCCCCATGCGGTGGGGCTGGCCTGTCGACCAACGGGCCGACAGCCGGTGGGACCCACCAATCGGCGGGCCCCAGAAGCCGGCAGAGAAGACGACGGTTGTAGACACTGACGGCCTGGGCCCACGCCCAGCCGGATTACCATTGTACCCCCGGGGGTAGGCCTATATAAACCCCCTGGGACACCCATGCAAAGGGTTGATCTCATATAGTTCTAGACACTGCCATAGGGAGAGAAGAGAGCTAGCCTTGCCCTTCTTCCTCCTCCCACCGAACAGCTCAAGGAGCATCTTGTAGCCACTTGTTGATCTAGTGATCATGCAGAGACCCTGCAGAGCAGCAGTAGGGGTGTTATATCCACGGAGAGCCCCGAAGCTAGGTAAGATTCGCCGGCGTGCATGTCTTCGCCTTATCCCGTTTCCAGGCACCGGCAACGTCTTATTGGCTCCCACAATGATAAGCCATCTGTTGGCATATGTCGCACCTACCACCCGACACTCCTATATTACTAGCCGCTCTATCTACATGCGGGACATCAAAGCATCTGGGCCCATGTGCCATCCACCAAATCACAGCGAGGTGCTACAGTCGAGACTCACCTGTCACCCCGGTGTGGCCGTCATGACCCGTCATATCACAAAACCCACACCTTTACCAACAGTGGTAAAGTGGCCTCCAAGTTGGACTGGACGAAGCAACCATCATTTCACTGGAACGCTCGTTGAAGCCCTTTCTTCCCTTTCTTGAAGAAAACCTCACTCCAGGCTACTCACTTTTGCCATTTTTCTTCTGTACCAACGAAGGAAAGGTGGGCGAATCAGTTATGCTGCTATATTTTCATTCCAAGAATCTTCTTTTTGCGAAGCACCGACCGATTCTCACAGCTATTCTTTTCCTGTTTTTATTGCAATTGTGGTTTCCTTTCGATTGCTTTTTGTTTGTCAGTTCATTGACGGATCCTGGAGCACTAGGCAAAGAGTTGCCGGCGGACAACCCACTGGAGACAGCGATCTCCAGGAAGCGAGCACCAACCAACGAGTTGACCATGTTGGTGGGCCAACCCATGGAGACGAAGAACTCCAAGAAACAAGCACTGGCCAAAGAGTTGACGATGTTGGCGGACGAACTCCTCAAAGAAAGTTGGAAGAACGGCAAGGGCCCCCCCCCCATGCCTACCCCAGATACTCTGATGGCCATCTATGCGAGGCTCAAGGCCGATTTTGAGGAGATAGTTGGTGTTGAGAAGCAGTATTCCCCTGGCAAGGTGATGGCCCCCATCGAGGACGAAGAGATGGCCCCCGGAGGGATGAGATCCCCTGGTGAGCTGCACAAGGTTAAAAATAATGGCTTATTACCATAGTTGTGGTTTTTGATTATTTGCAATGTGCTTGATAATATGTTAGGGTTTTGCAGGTGCCGGTGGATGTCCTTGATGATTCCGATGTCGCGGCCATCCTGTGGACAACGCCCCAGAGATCGTTTTCGATTTCGCGGTCTGTCCTGTTGGCATCGCCCCGGAGATCGATTCCGATGCTGCTGTCCATCCTGTGGACATCGCCCCAGAGATCGATTCCGATGTCGCGGTCAGTCATGTGGACATCGCCCAGAGATCGATTCCCATGCCACTGTCCGTGCTGTGGTCATTGCCCGAGAGATCGATGACAAGAAATAGTTGGTTACGCTAATCTTTCAGGGTAGTTTGCATTGCCCTATGTTTAATTACCAAAACAATGTGTGTTATCAAACCATCTTAGGGCTAGTGCACTATCTTGTGTGGGAGGTACTTGCTACTTTTGTTTGATAGTGAATCATGCGAACCCTCTCCGAGTTATTGAAACAGATGTATCCTCACTAGCTTTTGATGTAATATATGGCATGCTTAGATGTAAGTTTGAACTGTTTATCATATCAGCAGGGCTTTTTTGATGATTCTTGGTGTTAGTAGGCTAGCTAATGTGCGAGCTATAGTACTTGCAAAACACTCAGCGAAGAGAAATGTTGGGGCTGATGAGATCGTGGTACGCTTATACATGTCTGTCGTCGATCAACCAATAGCCCTAGCTCCTAAAATTGTAGGATTAGAGATCGATTAGACAATAGTCGACACGGATACATTCAGGCCTCATTTGGTTCATAGGGTAGGAAAATAGTAGTAAAAGTACAGAGACGTACAACACAAAATCATAGCAGTGCAGACACGTACTCCCTCCGTTCCAAAATAGATGACCTAGGCGGGCTAGTTTGGCCTAGTGGGTTTTAGTGATATGACGTGGTATAGTGCCGTCCAGTCTTTGCGTGTGCTAGCAGTATTGCGGGTACAGTAAGTTTTCTTGAAGAAGCGGAATTCAACGAAGTCATGATGGTTCCTTCGTCCGAACAACTTACAGTGGGAAAGGTTGGGGCTGAAATACGACCGGGGTAGACTAGGATAATTTTGTGCATGGCAGGTGGACCAAGATGGTCGACGTCCCACATGTCGGCGAATGGAAGTATTCTTTCCAATATAGAGGACGAGCAACGAGTATTCATTGTTTATTTTTTATGAAAGCTATTGTCTCCACTATTATGACGGAGGAGTGTGAAACACGGCAGCCCAGTGAACTTGGCATGTGCACCACTCCCTCCTTCCTCATGTAATGCTACCATACTGTTGACTATAAGGTTGGCTATAAGGTTACAACTTTTTCTCACTTTCTCTCTATCTATTTCCTCTCAAATGTTTATTACCTTTCTTTTTTTAGACACAATTGTTTTTTATGCCTTTCTTTAGCATTATTTTTTTATACCTAGGAGCACGTGTAGAGACGGGCTCTTGCAGAGCCCACTCCTTGACTTTGTCAATGCCTCTCTCTCCTCCACATAAGCAGGCTTATAGCCTAGTTTTTTGGTACTTGTTATGCATGCATGCAGCAGGCAGCTCGCGTCTTGAGGGGCCAGGGCAGTCAGAGCGGGCACCAGAAGCGGTCCGGACTCCAGCATGGCGCACCTCACATTATCACCATATATTTCTTAGAGTCCGCGCGCGGCGGGCGGGCAATCTCTTCTCCCTCCCCCGTTTCTCTCTTCTCAGCCGACGCCCGCCGAGCGATTAGATTTCGGCTATCAACGGTTTATTCAATTACAGTCCCACATGTCAGTGGAATTGCAATACAATGTGTGTCCCCTCTGGTGAGCGGTGTGCGAGCCGGACTGTCAGGGGTGCGACGCGTACGAGTCGTAAGTGTGCCACCTTTTCCTTTAGAACTTGCAAAGCGTAACATTTTCGCGTGATCGATTGATAGAAATCCAGAACAAAATGACGAGGGCGGTGCTTTCCCGCTTGTTAGGCGGGCTAGTTTGAGTGATATGACGTGCCACAGTGCCGTCCACTTCCTCCATTTTTATGTAAGCAAGAGTTTACACTCTTACGCGGGAGGAGTGCGAAACACCGCGGATCTGATTTTGATCAAGGGATAACTGTTCCCTGCCAAATAATGGAGCACTGTTAGCGATTATAGCATGATAGTTAGGGCATCTCCAGCGCTGGCCCACAAATTTACACCGGCATCTGTCCAAAGACACTGATGGATGCCATCTGATGCTGCCCGCATACCTTTCGACAACTATATGAACTAACCGGATGAAATTCGTGCAAACAAAGAAAATTTCAAATTAACCAGATGAAATTCATTACATTTTGAAAACTTTTCCTACAAACTGGACAAAATTCATTACATATTTCGCACAAACCGTACTAAAACCGACGGTAAACCTAATCTAAACGATCGCAGGCGCCCGACCACCATGTCCGACCATGAACCCGAGAAAGCCGGCCATTGCCTTTGCCTCCTCCTCCGGAGCACAAGGTTCTAAAGATTTCCTCCTCCACGTTGCCGTCAAGCGGCTAATCGGTCGCCGATGTTTACCCCACCAAGCTTGGCGTCAACTGAGTGGAGTAGCGGTGGCCTTTCTGGGACCAGAGAGGCGGCGACCTACCGTGTACTACTCTTCCTCACTGCCGGCTGCGCCCGCGCATGTGCGCCGGCCTCGTGGTCGTGGCGACGGAGGGCGGCCGGGGGGGAGGGGCGGCTATCTCCTTCGTTTGCTTCTGCGACAGTACGTCGAAGAGAGCTTTGGAGCGCGCCTGGAGCGGAGCCGCCAATGTCCCTCGTCTGCTCCTGTGACAGTACGTCCAAGAGAGCTTCGGAGCGCCAGGAGGCCATGGTTGGAGTGGTGCCGATAGAAGGAAGGGACCGGAGGAGAATAAGTGTGGGTCTTTGGCTATGGCTGGGAGCCGAGGCTCAAGTTAATATAGCGGGCGAAAGGCAATGAGCCGCGGCAGATGGATGGACAGCTGGCGCCAAAGTAGGTTCATCGGGCGTGAATGCAGACGCTGCTTCAGTGACTTAACTGTAGATGCATTGGGTTACTGACATGTGGGCCCAACGGGCATCTGGCCCGCATGTTAGTGACACACCAACTGCACCTGCAATTAAGTTCGGCGAATGCGGCATTGACGTTCTGGAGAGACGGTGACCATTTCAGGCGGGAAGCGCGCGCTAGCGATGGAAGGGGTTTCTGTAGGCCAGGGCGATCAGACGTTGGCGTGGTGGTAAAGTGTGAACTCGTGGATGACGAGCCTTTGAAGCATATGTGGCACGTATTGACAACCGCTCTTGTCGCTAGCTAGCCTTCACCACACAACCATGCATAACTTACGAATAATGGACGAATCGATCAGACACACACTCGTGTGCAGTGGCACTAAGATCGGTTGCTCATGATAGTACATACTCCGTACCATAGTACCCTCTCTAGCTAGGCTGTTTTATAGATTGTCGTTGTGCTGGACAATACATGAGCAAGGCGCTCCGAGTATGACCGTTGGCGTTGAGCCAGGTGAATACATGCTCAGCATTCGCGTAGGCCTCCATCTAACGTCTAAACAGTAATGTCAGGCACCGCCAGGGCGCGCAGGTGATGGGCTCGCCGTTTGCATTGCGCCATGAGCAGGACTTTGATTTAGAGGGTGGCGTGCATGCATTAGCATGCTTTGACAGCATGAGCGTGTGTCTTACGCGAAGTATTTCATTTTCATTTGGCTGATGAGGGTGCGTTGTAGCGACACGTCCGTGGTTTGATTCCCCACATATGCATAATTTTGGTTTTTACAATATTTCTTTCTCCATTGACAGGTAGGCCCACGTAGATAGATAAAGAACACGAGCTGATGAGGCCCATGCGGACTGTTTGACTGGTCAACCAGACAAATACAGAGCTATACGCTGAGTCAGTGACCGTATAATCACCATATCTCGTATACAATGATCAAAGTGAACTATCAAGACAAGTTCGATGACTGCCAATGCATTTTACTCGGTAATAAATGACCAGGATTGAAGGGGAATCCAAATTTCCTTCGTCTTCTGTCCTTGAGCTCTTGACAAACCAATGCACCATACGGTTGTCCGGCCACTCCACCCCAGAGCTCTCTCCTAGCGTCGTTCATGCCACTGTGCCGCACACTAACCGGTAAGGCAGCGATGGCATCCCGCCACGCCGAGTTCCTCGCCACCCACGACCGCACACAAAATGGTAGGGAAGCGATGGCATCCCGCCGTGCCGAGTTCATTGCCGCTCGCGACCTCACACCTATGTGGGAGGAATTTGAAGATGCCAAGGCCGAATGGTTGGTAGAGCAAGAGGCGGCCAAAGCCACACAGAGGGAGTGGAAAAGTCGGAAAGCACTCAAGAAAAGAGAGGCCCGCCGCCGCAAGAAATAAGAGGACGCACACGCTGCTGCGGAGAGGTCGGCGGAGATACAAGCACGGTGGGGTGTCACCGACAAAGCCGGGAAGGAGAACGACAGTGTCTGGCCAGCATGTGAGAAGTAGTAGTACTAGTAGTTAGTGTGTGTGTCTATGTCTGAGTATGAGCATGTACCAGTACTACTAGTTACTACTGTAGTTTTTAGAGCAAATTACCAGTACATTAGCCTAGACTAAATGGAAAAATTCCTATTCTATGCATCAAATGGCATCTCTTTCTCTATAGGAATTGAGATGCATGTCATCTCACTTCCTATGATTTTCATATTCCTATAAAATTCCTATCCTATGAATGAAAGGAGGCCTCTGTTGGAGTAACTAGTGTAGCTAGTAGTACTGCTGGTACAGTAGTTTTCTTCAAGAAGCAGAATTCAACAAAGTCATGATGGTTCCTTCGCACGAGCAACTTCAAAGTGGGAAGTGGGCCTGTGATTTGACGGCTCATTAGTCATTGTTACTGCGGCACGACGACCGTGGTGACTCTCCCTTGGAGTTCTACATGCATGGCAAGTGGACCAGGATGGTCAACGTCCCACATGTTGGTGAACGGAAGTATTCTTTCCGATATCAAGGAGCAAGGAAACCGCGTGGTATAGTATCACTACTGATTGGTTCTCAAAAAAATAGTATCACTGCTGATTTATAATTATTTTTTATTTCTGATGAATGCTAGCGTTTCAACTCTTACGACGAAGAGTGCTAAACACGGCACGTGCTGGATGTCCCACACGTCAGCGAAAGGAGTGGGACATGAACAGTGTGGTAGAGCCCAGCGCAAAAAAAACAGCGTGGTAGAGCGTCTCCACTTCTTCCACTTCTGGGTCGGAAACCACACGTAGTAGTACTTAGTGGTATGAACGATACAAAGTGCGATTTGGAGAGAAAGACACGTCTACTTGGAAGGTCTCGGGGCATACACGTAAACAAATATAAAAGTTAATATGTGCCTCCAACTAATATAGTAGTAGTAGAGTACTTAGTCACGTACTCCATAACATCACCGTGCATTGCACGTACAACATTTTGTGGTAGTACGTAGTAAGAGACAAATGTTGCCCAAGAGTTCCCTTCTCGACCCACTTTTGGGTGTTTGGTAGAGTGTATGGAGGGTGCATGAGTCCACACTAGTTTAGCACAAATACACTAGAAGCATGCATGAAGAGGGGTGTTGAGTTGAGCATGCATGAAGAGGGAACAACTATGCTGAAACGAGAACGCAACCAAACACACCCTATATGCCACACATGTTCATACCATTTGTGCCTTTCTACTTCACTTACTGCGCTACATTACTCAGGTTCGTACGTCCACTCCTGGGTACATGCCCGTCTCATAGTTCCAGTCCCACGGGTTCTTCATATAGATGGAATGATCCTTGCATAACACGTGCACCTTGATGCTAGATGTCTCGCGTGTTGGCAAAAGGATGAACAAAGCTCACGTAAAAAAATAGAGTCGAAGAACATAGATTCCCAACGACCAAGAAGGAGCAAGGAACCTCGTGGTGGAGCGTCTGCACTCATAATATTTAATATTATTCAGCGATGTAAAATCAACCAATCATCTCCACAGTGGACTGGAAGAGTACGAAACACGACATCCCAGTGTAGTTACATCATACTAGTACATGGCTAACCCACGCTATCACCATATTTCTTGGCTTCCATGCGACACCTATCTCTAGTAATCCAGCAGCCTGTATCGCTTCTCCCTCCTCGTCTCTCTCAAAGTGCGGCGGGCTGGCGTTTTTGCTGTCTATTGAGGTCGTTTAACTCATCACATGTTAGCAACATGCCAAGAGCATCCTAAAAAAATTCCTTTCATGTTCCGTTTTCAAAAAGAAAAATCCTTTCACGTACGAATTCGATTGTATGCTTTGAGCAACTTGCATGTCCTATGCTGCTCCTGTTTGATACTCTAACTTAGCTAGAGGTTAGACTAACTCATGACTAACCTTGAACTAACTGTAGCCAAAGAGGTGTTTGGGTGACAGGCTTAGATTGACAATAAATGCACTTGATGGAGAGAGAAAAGTGATTTTTTAGTGGTCCCAATGAGAACTATCTCCAGTTAGCACCTCTTGGGTGGGATAGTTTTTTTTGGTGGGTTCGGTGCAACTTGCTCCAATTTAAACCCTCATGCTTGGATACTTTAGGGCTATTTGAGCCCCAACTAGCTCAAACTAACTCTAACCCATGGATCCAAACAGGGCCTATGGCCAGTCTCGACGCGGAGCAGTTGCGTGCACCGGGAAGCGGCGGTCTCTCAGCCGTCGCGCCACTTCAAAGCCGGCGCCAGTGAGAGGTCGCATCCGCTCTGGCCGGGCATTAATGCGACACTGACGCTCCAGGGCGACGCTGACCGTTTCATGCAGGAAGCACGCGCTGGCAAGGGAGTATAGGTTTTGAACCATTTCAGGTGTATTACTGGTAGTTTGCAAAACTACTCAATTATTACACTCAGTTTCCTAAGAAATTGAGGTAAAAAACTTTAATCCACAACCCGCTTACCTTCTCCTTCCTCTTCCACTGCCCGCGCACGTCCGCGGGAAGCAACCGGTCAACCCTTATAGCGGAGTGCTAGCACAAAAAGATGCATGCATGACCACTAAAATTTCCATATTAAAGCGCCGCTCCGGCGGGAGTATGGCGTATGTTGTTATCTTCGGCCGGGCCATGGCTACCAGGTGACGGCGACCAGAGAAGAGGCGGCGGGAGGGGAATGAATGCAGCTACTATTTGGGTTCGCCGTCCGGCTTAAATAAATGCACAGCATCACGTGTACCCGCGGGTGCACAAATTGTAACATACGTGTCTACTTAAGTGGGCGTCACGTAACTGGTGTGTGTGTGTGTGTGATTCTGAGAGACAGAGTGCGTGTGTGCGACTCTACTCTTCGGACATGTACTCAACCATTTGCATCGGGATATAAGTATAATGGTATTTACTTTAGCTAGTGATTTACGTGGCCATGTTAATGTGGTTGTGTAAAAAAATGCCACTTCCTGCTTGTGATTTGCGTTATATAATTACAAGCAAGATGCTCGTGCATTGCATGGAACATCAATATCCATTTTTTTTTACAAAACACCTGTTGTGATTGACCCATGCAGGAGTAATCCCATGTGTAAAAACGAATGATATCTCGAGAATTTTATCGGAAAACTGGTATCTCGAGAATGTCATCGAAAAAATGAAAGATGACAGATAAGGTGAGGCGGAGTGGAGCGTGGTGGTGACTAGTGGTCGGAATAGGCGGAGGCATGGGGATGGACGGCGCCGGCAGGCGACAGCGGCCACCATGCTAGATTGTTCGAGAGACTTCCTTTTTTAATTGCCGAGCAATGAGGTTGTGGGAGATAAGGATGTGGAGAGAGGTGCGGATATCTTTTGTAAAATTATCATAGTTTGCTTTCTATTTGTCAGATAAAGATCAGACGGTCTATATTACAAGATGGCAGGCACACCATCATCGCCAACTCGTTTTTTATAAGGGTACAGATGATAAGTTTGCTGACTACTAAAGTAAAGTGGAATTTGTCCATGTTATACAAGTAAATTAAGGTCATTGTTTATCATACGGGTAAGGTTGGATGAAGGGTGGTAGGAACAAATGCTCCGCCTAGAGCATTTGTGTGTGAGATGGAGTCTTAGTGTGTGTGTGTGGGGTGTTTGTGTGTGTCGGTGTGTGTGTGTGTGAGAGAGAGAGAGAGAGAGATGGAGTCTGTGTGTGT